>NC_070579.1:1420654-1425650 GCF_027409825.1 Scomber japonicus | reverse complement strand
AAAGAAAAGAAGATTTTCCTATCACAACTGGACTGGCAACGTTTTGGGAACAACACCAGGACCAAGACTGGGAAATAAGGTATCTCTGTCAAGTTAACTGCTGAGAAAACAGTGAACCAACTGTCAGTTGAAACCCTCCATGATGATGGAACACTGTGAAGAAACAGCTGAGCAGCAGCAACTGATGAACATATCTACAGACACATCAACTGTAGCAACACAGAGACAACAGGAACAAATCACTGGCTGTGAAATACAATACCCCGCAAAAGTCACTACAGCACAGCAGAAGAAAGTCTTCAAAATGAATATGCTACAGGCCAATCCAGAAACACTGGTAGCAGACTTCAGCAAGAAGAACAACCACAAGATAAAATGCAACCTACTGTTCTTCACTCACCATCCTGAAAATTGGCACACAGCAATATGTGAACAGTTTATTCACATTAAGAAGAATGGGATAAGTAAAGGTAGACAGATTACTACCTACGAAGACGCAGACCGCTCAAGTCCCATTTTAACTGTAAACATCTACCACAATGGAACAATTATGATCCAGGGATCTGAGAACAGTTTAGATAACTTTGAGAACAGCTTCCCAACACTGAAAACTGTGGCAACTTCAAAAATCTCTTCCCCTCCTCCACAAGAGCTCCAGACCAGGTCGCCCATCTTCAGCAGACATCCACCTACACCATACTCTGAAGAACCCAAACTCTCCAGTAACCTCAGAGTCCTGAAAGAAGGTATCTCAATACTCGAGAGAGAGAGTTCATAGAATTCAGAGAGAAGACACTGAGCGATCTTCAGAGGTCTTATGAGAGCCATTTAGGAGTGAAGGAGGTGTACTCCACTGTTCAACAACAGAGACACCAAATAGATGAACTCCAGCAAGCTGTTCGAGAACTAGAAGAAGACAACGGTTCACTAAGAGAAACACTCAAAAGAGTGATAGAGGAGCTAACATCGACCCACCACTCCAGCTCAACACAGCTGGATCAGGAGACCCAGCAGCCCCTGCAACAGGAGACCCAGCAGCCTCTGGATCAGGAGACCCAGCAGCCCCTGCAACAGGAGACCCAGCAGCCTCTGGATCAGGAGACCCAGCAGCCCCTGCAACAGGAGACCCAGCAGCCTCTGGATCAGGAGACCCAGCAGCCCCTGCAACAGGAGACCCAGCAGCCTCTGGATCAGGAGACCCAGCAGCCCCTGGATCAGGAGACCCAGCAGCCCCTGGATCAGGAGACCCAGCAGCCCCTGCAACAGGAGACCAAGTCTGCCACCCAGACATCTTCAACATCTTGCCCCCAAATGTCTCCTCCCCTCTTCCCTCTGAGCACCACAGACCAGGGGTCCCAGAGAAGGAGATCAGAACCTGCATCACAAAATCACACAGAAATAATATTTCTGTGTGATTCCAATGGAAAGTATGTCGATATGAAACGTCTCTTCCCAGGCAGAAGATCCAAGAAGATTTGGAGTCCCACCACCTCAGAGGCTATGAAGAAGCTGGCCACTACAGACCTCCAGGGTGTGAAACACATCCTGATTCACACAGGGACTAATGACCTCACACAAAAAAAAGATATAACTCACTCACTGCGACAGGTGGCAGAGAAAGCAACTTCTGTAGCCCCCACAGCCAGGGTAACCATATCCACCCTGTTACCCAGAAGAGATGTCCCTCAGCATGAGATCAACAAAATTAATTCTGAAATATCCAAAGCCTGCACGGAAATACCAAATGTTCATATGGCACATCATGCAGAGATCCTCTACCAGCACCTGTATGATAGCCTGCATCTAAACCAGAGCGGCGTGCGGCTGTTCATCAAAGACATTAAAGACACAGCTCTCGACCGCACCAGATCAACATCTCACATCTCCAACAAGAGCACACCCAACCACCAGAACCTCCACAGAAGGTCCCAGCACACTAGAGACACCACCAACAATGGCCAGAGCTCTTCACGGAGATTCAGACCTGCCTCAACCCCACCTCTTCAGAAACCCAGCACCACCCCGCCACTGTACACCTCAGCCCCACCTGTTCAGGACCACCATCACACAGCACCACACTACTTCCCCCCTCTACCCCCACCTCTTCATGGACCCAGCACCACCCCACTGCTGTACACCTCAGCCCCACCCCTTCAGGACCATCACCCCACAACACCA
The DNA here is from genome assembly GCF_027409825.1 of Scomber japonicus. Lineage (NCBI taxonomy): Eukaryota > Metazoa > Chordata > Actinopteri > Scombriformes > Scombridae > Scomber > Scomber japonicus. The sequence goes on along the minus strand of NC_070579.1, from coordinate 1,423,472 downwards.
CACTACTTCCCCCCTCTACCCCCACCTCTCCATGGACCCAGCACCACCCCACTGCTATACACCTCAGCCCCACCCCCTCAAGACCATCACCCAACTGCAGCACACTATGCCAGTTGGCAGCAGCAGCGGCAGCAGCAACCAGCCCAGTCTCAGATCCAGTCTCCAGCTCAGAGAAACAGTTACGAGGCTGCAGCCGCCAGACTCACCACCTCACCCACTGAACTGAGTCTAAAACAGATAAGAGACATTGCAACACTACTCTATACTAAATTACTGAGCGAATAGAATATACAACACTGAATAATTCATAATCACTTAACATTTAAGATACTATATTATTATTATTATTATTAGTTTTTTTGTTTTTTTTTGTTTTTTTTTTTGTTTTTATCACATTACATTTGTTTTTGCTTGTAAATCAGATATTTTAAGTGGTACACGATTCTGTTAAGGTAAAGAAAATAGCATCTTTTTCAATAAGTAGCTGGAACATTCAGGGCATACGCTCTTCAGTTTTTGGTTTGAAATCAACAAACCCTGACTTTCTGAATAATATTAGAAATGTAGATATAATGATATTGAATGAAACTTGGAATCAAAACCAAAATCAATCTAACTGTCCAAACGATTATATAGAACTTATTATACCCTCTGTAAAACACAAGCATATTAAGAATGGCAGAGATTCAGGTGGTTTACTCATATGGTACAAAGGGGAATATAAAGATTACATCTCACCAGTTAAAAAAGGTACAAATCACATTTGGATTAAAATTCACTCAAATATTCTAGAAAACAACAGCGATGTCTATCTATGCGCAATATATATCCCACCCTCAAACTCCCCCTATTATGCAGAGGAGGTTTTTGAGGAACTCCAGAAGGAAATTTCCTTTTACCAAAGTTTAGGATCAATCTTAATATGTGGTGACCTTAATGCCAGAACTGGTAGAGAACCAGACTTCATTAAATACGAAGGAAACAAACATATTTTCAAATATCCCCCTTTGTACCAGACCTGCATAAATACACAAAGACAAAGCTATGATAACACGGTTAATGCAACTGGCAAACAAGTACTACAAATGTGTAAAGGTTTAGGTCTGTACATTGTTAATGGCAGAATCAGAGGAGACTCTCTGGGTAGACTCACACAATGCTCTGTGTTAGGTAGCAGTGTTGTAGATTATGCCATTACTGACATTGAACCACAATATATAAATGCATTCACTGTATCACCACTACAGCCCTTCTCAGACCATAGCCAGATAACCTTATTTCTGAAAAAGTCATTACCAACCACCATGAATCCAAATCCTGAGACAAAGTTATTTCCTTTACCAAGGAGATACAAGTGGTCAGAAGAGAGCACCGCTGCCTATACCGCTGCGCTAGACTCTGCTCAAATTCACAACATGCTGGATACTTTTCTCAACACCCAGTATCAGCCTGAAAGAGAAAACATAAATCTGGCCACACAACAGTTAAACACAATATTTATTCATTTGGCAAAAGAATCTAAATTAAAAATCTCACAAACTAAAAAATCCAGCATGAAACAAAAAGAGCGTTGGTTTGATAAAGAATGTGCTGTATCCAGACAAAACCTGAGGAAACTGTCAAACAGAAAACACAGGAACCCAAATGACCTATCAGGACGACTTGAATATGTCCAAGCCCTGAAAGAATACAAAAAACTCCTTCATGTGAAAAAAATGCATTATATGGAGGGAGAACTCAACAAAATTGAAAAAGCAATAAATGATAACACCTTTTGGAAATTATGGAAAAACATCAACAGAAACCCACGTACAGAGACCAACCCAATTCAAAACGGCAAAATCTGGAAAGATTACTTTGATGACCTCTATAAAAATCCAGAGTGTCATGGTCTGAATCATAACCAAATTTTAACAATAGACAAACTGAAAGAACTAGAAAGGACAGTGAAGGACAACCAATGTGCCCTTGACTACCCCATCACCATTAAAGAAATACAACACAAAATCAAAACCCTTAAAAATGGAAAAGCTTGCGGTATAGACAGCATTAACTCAGAGATGCTGAAACACAGTAACTTAAAACTCCAACTTGCCGTGCAAAAACACTTCAACCTGGTGTTGGCCACTGGATATTACCCCAGTGTTTGGAATAAAGGTCTCATTTCTCCTATATTTAAAAATGGAGACAGGTATAACCCCAACAACTACAGAGGCATCTGTGTTAACAGCAACCTGAGTAAACTCTTCTGTAGCATCCTTAACTCTAGATTAATCACTTATCTCACTGAACATAATATTCTGTCTAGAAGCCAAATTGGCTTTTTACCCAAACACCAAACATCTGACCACATATACACTCTTCATACACTCATCCAACACCATGTTCACAGAAAACACAAAGGAAAGATATTTGCATGTTTTGTAGATCTAAAAAAGGCTTTTGACACAATTTGGCACAACGGGTTATTTTTACAACTTCTCCAATACGGAATTGGGGGTAAAATATATGATCTAATCAAATCCAAATATTCTGACAACCAGTGCTGTGTTAAAATTGGAAACAACAGAACAGAGTTCTTCAAACAAGGAAAGGGAGTACATCAGGGATGCAACCTATCTCCTACTCTGTTCAATATTTATATCAATAAATTGGCCACTCTGCTTGAACAGTCCCCAAGCCCAGGATTAGATCTACAAGGCAAAGAAATCAAATTCCTCATGTATGCAGATGACCTGGTTCTACTATCCCCAACAGAACATGGTCTACAGCAGAACCTCTCTCTGCTGGAGACGTTCTGTCAAAACTGGGCCGTAGA
>NC_070579.1:1400654-1415654 GCF_027409825.1 Scomber japonicus | reverse complement strand
TCATTTAACACATGTGTGTGTGTATATGTGTGTGTGTATATATTTGTGTGTGTGTGTGTGTGTGTTTCAGACCGATGCGTTTCAGGTCGTAGTCCGCTTCAGGCTCTGTAAAAGGTTTTCAGCTCTTCGTCTGCCGTAGCTGACGTTCATCCATCGATCCTTCATGATTTGCTGAGAAACAAACGACAGGAAGCAGATTCAGGTTTAATGAACAGAGTGAGTGTGGTCATTGGTTCGGTTTATGAAGAAGATACATGGTTTTTCGTGTCCCTTGCCCGGACGCGGGTCACCGGGACCCCCCCTGGAGCCAGGCCTGGGGGTGGGGCTCGGGGGCGAGCTTCAGTGGCCGGGCCTTCGCCCATGGGGCCTGGCCGGGCACAGCCCGAATAAGGGACATGGGACCCCGCTCCACAGACCCACCACCAGTGGGAGGGACAAAAGGGGTCGGGTGTGTAGTGAGCTGGGCGGCAGCCGAAGGCGGGGGACCTTGGCGGTTCCGATCTCGGCTGCAGAAGCTAGCTCTAGGGTAGATATAGTCGGCCTCACCTCGACGCACAGCAAGGCTCTGGAACCAGTCTCCTCGAGAGGGGTTGGACTCTCGTCCACTCTGGAGTTGGTGCTGCTGAGAGGCGCCGGGCAGGGGTGGCATAACTTATTGCCCCCCTGCTTGGTGCCTGTATGTTGGAGTTTACCCCGGTAGACAAGAGGCCTCCCTCCACCTTTGTGCCTATGGTCCAAACAGCAGCTCAGAGTATCCACCCTTCTTGGACTCCTTGGAGGGGGGGGCTGGAGAGTCTCCCTCTGGGGATTCCCTCGTTCTGCTGGGGGACTTCAACGCCCATGTTGGCAGCGACAGTGAGACCTGGAAGGGTGTGATTGGGAGGAACGGCCCCCCCGATCTGAACCCGAGCGGTGTTCTGTTATTGGACTTCTGTGCTCGTCACAAGTTGTCCATAACGAACACCATGTTCAAGCATAAGGGGGGGGGGGGGGGGGTCCATATGTGCACTTGGCACCAGGACACCCTAGGCCGCAGTTCGATGATTGACTTTGTAGTCGTGTCGTCGGACTTGCGGCCGCATGTCTTGGACACTCGGGTGAAGAGAGGGGCGGAGCTGTCAACTGATCACCACCTGATGGTGAGTTGGCTCCGATGGTGGGGGGGGGGGATGCCGGTCAGACCTGGCAGACCCAAATGCATTGTGAGGGTCTGCTGGGAACGTCTGGCAGAGTCTCCTGTCAGAGAGAGTTTCAACTCACACCTCCGCGAGAGCTTCGACCACGTACCGGGGGAGGAGGGGGACATTGAGTCCGAGTGGGCCATGTTCCGTGCCTCCATTGTTGAGGCGGCCGACCGGAGCTGTGGCCGCAAGGTGGTCGGTGCCTGTCGGGGCGGCAATCCCCGAACCCGCTGGTGGACACCGGCGGTGAGGGATGCCGTCAAGCTGAACAAGGAGTCCTACAGGACCTTTTTGGCCTGTGGGACTCTGGAGGCAGCAGACAGGTCATTGGTTAGGCAGGTGTGTGGTTACCTGCAGGCTTCCTCTCTTTCCAGGGTTCAGAACCAGAAGCTTCTTCAGCAGATTCTCACAGTCGGTCGACATGTAGAAAGGAATCCTGTACTTTCCTCTGAGGACACGCTCCCTCAGCTCCTACACACACACACACACACACCAGACACAGACACACACAGACACACACACACACACACACACACACACATACACATACACATACACACACACACACACACACACACACACACACACACACACACACACATACACACACACACACACACACACACACACACACATTATTAAAAAGGATCTCTGATGTCGGATCGTTACGCTGAGTTTCTATTAATTGTTGGTGTTTCCGTTATTTTGTCCACCCTGCTCTACCTTCAGGTTCTGTCCGTCGAACGGCAGCGAGCCGCTGACCAGCGTGTAGAGGATGACTCCCAGACTCCAGACGTCCACCTCCGGACCCTCGTACTTTTTCCCCTAAAGAGCGAGAGGAGATAAATTCAGACTGAACTCCGCAGCAAGACATCATGGAGGTTACGACCACTTCAATATAATCAATATATTAAAAAAAGATCAATAAAAGAGATTTGAAATGACATTTGACCCATTTTATACCAAAAGACTGAATGCTCCTGAACATGTCAAATGGTGTAACCACAAAATGTCAAATGGTGTAACCACAAAAGAATGATAAATATTATCATAATCACCTACAGTGTATTTAGTGGACTTATACTAATAATGACTTCATTCTATCTTCCTTCCTTCCTTGTCATTCCTTCCTCCCTTCCTCCCTTCCTTCCTTCCTTCCTTCCTTGTCATTCCTTCCTCCCTTCCTCCCTTCCTTCCTTCCTTCCTACCTTCCTCCCTCCCTCCGTTCCTTCCTTCCTTCCTCCCTTTCTCCCTCCCTCCCTTTCTTCCTTCCTTCATACCTTCCTTCATTGCTTCCTTCCTACCTTCCTCCCTCCCTCCGTTCCTTCCTTCCTTCCTCCCTCCCTCCCTCCCTTTCTTCCTTCCTTCATACCTTCCTTCCTTCCTCCCTTCCTCCCTCCCTCCCTTCCTTCCTTGCTCCCTCCCTTTAAACTTAAACTAAACACCTCACTGACCCATAAGCATTAATCAGGCGTGCCGAGTCGAGGTCTCACCTGGAAGAGTTCTGGCGCCGCGTACGGAGGCGATCCGCAGAACGTGTCGAGTTTACTGCCGAGCGTGAACTCGTTACTGAAGCCGAAGTCTGCGATCTTTATGTTCATGTCGGCGTCCAGCAGCAGGTTCTCTGCCTGAGAGACGCACTCATCATCATCCTGTCCTCATATTCACACTTTAACATCTCATTATCAGTCTTATTCACTTCATCTAGAACAGGGGGGTCAAACTCATCTTCATTCAAGGGCCGGATCATTAAAAAGATGGAGGGAAGGAAGGAAGGAAAAGAGGGATGAGAAGGAAGAGAATACAGGAAGGAAAGATGGAATGAAGAGAAGGGAAGGAAAGAGAAGACAAATGGATGGAAGGAAGGAAGGAAGGAAGGAAGGAAGAAAGGAAAGTAAGAGAAGACAGATGGAAGGAAGGAAAAGAAGACCAGAAGGAAGGAAGGAAGGGAAGGGAAGGGAAGACCAGAAGGAAGGAAGGAAGGAAGGAAGTGAAGGGAAGGGAAGACAGATGGAAGGAAGGAAAAGAAGACCAGAAGGAAGGGAAGGGAAGGAAAGAGAAGACAGATGGAAGGAAGGAAGGAAGGAAGGAAGGAAGGAAGGAAGAAAGGAAAGTAAGAGAAGACAGATGGAAGGAAGGAAAAGAAGACCAGAAGGAAGGAAGGAAGGAAGGAAGGGAAGGGAAGGGAAGGGAAGGGAAGGGAAGAGAAGACAGATGGAAGGAAGGAAGGAAGGAAGGGAAGAGAAGACAAATGGATGGAAGGAAGGAAGGAAGGAAGGAAGGAAGGGAAGGGAAGACAGATGGATGGAAGGAAGGAAGGAAGGAAGAGAAGAGAAGACCGGAAGGAAGGAAGGAAGGAAGGGAAGGGAAGACAGATGGATGGAAGGAAGGAAGGAAGGAAGGAAGGGAAGGGAAGGGAAGACAGATGGAAGGAAGGAAAGACCAGAAGGAAGGAAGGAAGGAAGGGAAGAGAAGGACGGAAGGAAGGAAGGAAAAGAGGAAGAGGGAAACTGGGCCGCATGTTTGACACCTCTGGTCTTATCTTTCATCAGTGAGAGAGACGACAGGATCATCAGGTGTGTCTTCATTAACAATGTAGAGTCACTTTATATGGTTCAGTGAGTGTGTGTGTGTGTGTGTGTGTGTGTGTGTGTGTGTGTGTGTGTGTGTGTGTACCTTCAGGTCTCGGTGTACTATCCTCTTCTGGTGACAGTACTCCACCGCTGACACAATCTGACAGAAACACACAAGAAGAAGAAGCCAGCCATTTAAACCCAGTGTGTGTGTGTGTGTGTGTGTGTGTGTGTGTGTGTGTGTGTGTGTGTGTGTGTGTGTGTGTGTGTGTGTGTGTGTGTATGTGTGTCTCTGTGTGTGTGTGTGTGTGTGTGTCTCTGTGTGTGTGTGTGTGTGTGTGTGTGAGAGTGTGTGTGTGTGTGTGTGTGTGTATGTGTGTGTGTGTAGTAGATATGAAAGGGTCTCACCTGGCGGAACTTGGCTCTGGCCTCCTTTTCCTTCATTCTGCCGTGAGCGACCAGGTAGTCAAACACTTCACCTGAGACACAGACAGGTGAGAGTCAGACAGGTGAGAGACAGGAAGGAAGGAAGGAAGGAAGGAAGGATGGAAGGAAGGAAGGAAAAGAGAACATGAAAGAAATATGGAAGAAAGGGAAAAAGGAAGACAGGGAGCAAGGACAGATGGAAAGAAGGAAGAGAAGGAAAAGAAGAGAGGAAGGAAGGAAGGATGGAAGAGACGAGAAGAAAGAAGGAAGGAAGGAAGGAAGGAAGAGACGACAAGAAGGAAGGAAGGAAGGAAGGAAGGAAAAGAACATGAAAGAAATATGGAAGAAAGGGAAAAAGGAAGAAAGGGAGCAAGAACAGATGGAAAGAAGGAAGAGAAGGAAAAGAAGACAGGAAGGAAAAGAAGACAGGAAGGAAGGAAGGAAGGAAGGAACGTAGGGCGGTTTGGACCCCTTGTTGTTTGACCCCCCTGACGGGTAAACTAGGCTGCTACATGCTAAGTCACTACCGAGTCAGAGTAGCCGAGGGCAGCAGTGTCAGGTTCTGCTTAGAGCTCCTCCTAGTGGCTGAACGTAGACTACACAGCTCAGTGACTCATAGCAGCAAGACATCATGGAGGTCACAGTTAGACCCATCCTGAGATACAGACAGCTGAGCGGCTTTCTGTCTGCATCATGTTTCCTCCACTCAGCTAGCTAGCAGGCTAACTTACTACCAGTCAGCTAGCTAGCAGGCTAACTTACTACCGAGTCAGCTAGCTAGCAGGCTAATTTACTACCGAGTCAGCTAGCTAGCAGGCTAATTTAAAACCGAGTCAGCTAGCTAGCAGGGTAACTTACTACCAGTCAGCTAGCTAGCAGGCTAACTTACTACCGAGTCAAAGTAGTGTTTCAGGTTATACTCCAACACAAGAAGCTTAGAGCTCCTCCTAGTGGCTGAACGTAGACTACACAGCTCAGTGACTCATTGCAGCAAGACAGCATGGAGGTCACAGTTAGACCCATCCTGAGATACAGACAGCAGCTTTTTGTCCATGTGAAGCCACCGTAGCTCAACTCTGCTCCACATATTTCACCCCTGACAACATTATCCTTTACTTTCTGGAAGCTTTTAAACCACGCTGGACTTTAGTGTGTCTTCGTCTGCATCATGTTCCAGTCAGCTAGCTAGCAGGCTAACTTACTACCGAGTCAGCTAGCTAGCAGGCTAACTTACTACCGAGTCAGCTAGCTAGCAGGCTAACATACTACCAGTCAGCTAGCTAGCAGGCTAACTTACTAGCTAGCAGGCTAACTTACTACCAGTCAGCTAGCTAGCAGGCTAACTTACTCCCGAGTCAAAGTAGCCGAGGAGTAAAAGTTCACTCTGTTAGAGCTCCTCCTAGTGGCTGAAAGTGAAAATTACTCTCCTGCAGCTGTTAATCAATCTGAATACTAGACTATAGCTCAGTGACCCACTGCAGCAAGACAGCATGGACGTCACAGTTAGACCCATCCTGAGATACAGACAGCTGAGCGGCTTTCTGTCTGCATCATGTTTCCTCCACTCAACTAGCTAGCAGGCTAACTTACTACCAGTCAGCTAGCAGGCTAACTTACTACCGAGTCAGCTAGCTAGCAGGCTAACTTACTACCGAGTCAGCTAGCTAGCAGGCTAACTTACTACCAGTCAGCTAGCTAGCAGGCTAACTTACTACCGAGTCAAAGTAGTCGAGGAGTAAACATTCACTCTGTTAGAGCTCCTCCTAGTGGCTGAACGTAGACTACACAGCTCAGTGACTCATTGCAGCAAGACATCATGGAGGTTACAGCTCATCCTGAGATACAGACAGCTGAGCGGGTCTTACCTCCGCTGGCGTACTCCATCACCAGGTACAACGTCTTGTCCGTCTCGATCACCTCAAACAGCTTCACTGAAAAAGGAAAAAGGAACATGTTACTGCTGCCAAATAATGAGCTACTACTGCCAAATACTGAGCTACTGCTACCAAATACTGAGCTACTGCTACCAAATAATGAGCTACTACTGCCAAATACTGAGCTACTGCTGCCAAATAATGAGCTACTGCTACCAAATACTGAGCTACTGCTACCAAATAATGAGCTACTGCTACCAAATAATGAGCTACTACTGCCAAATAATGAGCTACTTCTACCAAATAATGAGCTACTACTGCCAAATACTGAGCTACTGCTACCAAATAATGAGCTACTACTGCCAAATACTGAGCTGCTGCTACCAAATAATGAGCTACTGCTACCAAATACTGAGCTACTGCTGCCAAATAATGAGCTACTGCTACTAAATACTGAGCTACTGCTACCAAATAATGAGCTCCTACTGCCAAATACTGAGCTACTGCTACCAAATAATGAGCTACTACTGCCAAATAATGAGCTACTGCTGCCAAATACTGAGCTACTGCTGCTAAATACTGAGCTACTGCTGCTAAATACTGAGCTACTACTGCCAAATACTGAGCTACTGCTACCAAATAATGAGCTACTGCTGCCAAATACTGAGCTCTACTATAAAATACAGTTTCTTTGTTATAATAACTTGATAACTGCAGCTGTAGTGTTGAAGATGAGGATGATGATGATGATGATGAGGATGGTGATGAGGATGATGAAGAGTAGCAGGCTCACCGATGTTGGGGTGGTTGAGGATCTTCATCACGCTGACTTCTCTGAAGAGCTGCAGAAATCATCTGAATCAGTCACGTTTCATCACATGCTAACAGTTCCCACCCGCTTACAGTCATTGTGCTAAGCTAGGCTAAACACACACACACACCACACACACACACACACACACACATCGTCCACAGTGTTGGGCTGGTTGTCACGGAGCGTTTCCATGGTAACCTGCAGTAAAGGCGTGTCAATGATTACCTTCTGCAGGCTGGTCGGGTTCAGCTGAGTTTTGTCGATGATCTTGATGGCGACCTGAAGGAGACACGTCAGAAACATCATTACATCATGACATCATAATTACTAGTGATATTAATGATGATGTCATTATTATTTAAATTAGATCAGATTTCACCAGCTGTAACCAAACCACGACTTTTACTGTAATACTGCAGTACTTCCTTCTATCCTTCCTTCCATCTGTCCTTCCTCCCTTCCTTCCATCTGTCCTTCCTCCCTTTCTCCCTTCCTTTCTTCCTTCCTTCCATCTGTCCTTCCTCTCTTCCTTCTGTCCTTCCTCCCTTTCTTCCTTCCTTCCATCTGTCCTTCCTACCTTTCTTCCTTCCTTCCTTCCTTCCTTCCTTCCATCTGTCCTTCCTCTGTTCCTTTCTTCCTTCCTTCCTCCCTTCCATCTGTCCTTCCTACCTTTCTTCCTTTTGTCTTTCCTTCCTTCCATCTGTTCCTTCCTTCCTTCCTCCCTTCCATCTGTCCTTCCTCCCTTTCTTCCTTCCTTCCTTCCTCCCTTCCATCTGTCCTTCCTCCCTTTCTTCCTTCCTTCCATCTGTCCTTCCTCCCTTTCTTCCTTCTGTCCTTCCTCCCTTTCTTCCTTTCTTCCATCTGTCCTTCCTCCCTTTCTTCCTTCCTTCCTCCCTTCTATCTGTCCTTCTTCCCTTTCTTTCTTCTGTCCTTCCTCCCTTTCTTCCTTCCTTCCTCCATTCCATCTGTCCTTCCTTCCTTCCTTCCTTCCTTCCATCTGTCCTTCCTCCCTTTCTTCCTTCCTCCCTTCCTTCCATCTGTCCTTCCTCCCTTTCTTCCTTCCTTCCTCCCTTCCATCTGTCCTTCCTCCATTTCTTTCTTCTGTCCTTCCTTCCATCTGTCCTTCTTCCCTTTCTTTCTTCTGTCCTTCCTACCTTTCTTCCTTCCTTCCTTCCATCTGTCCTTCCTCTCTTCCTTCCTTCCATCTGTCCTTCCTCCCTTTCTTCCTTCCTTCCTTCCATCTGTCCTTCCTCCGTTCCTTCCTTCCTTCCATCTGTCCTTCCTCCGTTCCTTCCTTCCTTCCATCTGTCCTTCCTCCCTTTCTTCCTTCTGTCCTTCCTCCCTTCCTTCCATCTATCCTTCCTCCCTTTCTTCCTTCCTTCCATCTGTCCTTCCTCCCTTTCTTCCTTCCTTCCTTATAATTTAATTTGAAGGTTAAACTGAAATAAAAATGTAAACTCAAATATAAGCTGACTGCAGATCAGATAAAGCTCCTGAGTCAGCAGCATCACATCCCCCCCGCCCCCCCCCACCCTCCCTCCTCCATCACAGCCGCCCCCCCCCCCTCCTCCATCTCAGCCGCCCCCCCCCCCCTCCCTCCCTCCTCCATCACAGCCGGCTGGAGTCCAGAAGTCCTTCCTCTGTTCCTTCCTTCCTTCTGTCCTTCCTACCTTTCTTTCTTCCTTCCTTCCATCTGTCCTTCCTACCTTTCTTTCTTCCTTCCTTCCATCTGTCCTTCCTCCCTTTCTTCCTTCCTTCCTTCCATCTGTCCTTCCTACCTTTCTTTCTTCCTTCCTTCCATCTGTCCTTCCTCCCTTTCTTCCTTCCTTCCTTCCTTCCTTCCATCTGTCCTTCCTCCCTTTCTTCCTTCCTTGCATCTGTCCTCCCTCTGTTCCTTCCTTCCTTCTGTCCTTCCTCCCTTTCTTCCATCTGTCCTTCCTCCCTTTCTTCCTTCTGTCCTTCCTCCCTTTCTTCCTTCCTTCCTTCCTTCCTTCCATCTGTCCTTCCTCCTTTCTTCTTCCTTGCATCTGTCCTCCCTCTGTTCCTTCCTTCCTTCTGTCCTTCCTCCCTTTCTTCCATCTGTCCTTCCTCCCTTTCTTCCTTCTGTCCTTCCTCCCTTTCTTCCTTCCTTCCATCTGTCCTTCCTCCCTTTCTTCCTTCCTTCCATCTGTCCTTCCTCCCTTCCTTCCATCTGTCCTTCCTCCATTTCTTTCTTCTGTCCTTCCTCCATTCCTTCCTTCCATCTGTCCTTCCTCCTTCCTTCTTCCCTTTCTTTCTTCCTTCCTTCCTTCCATCTGTCCTTCCTCTGTTCCTTCCTTCCATCTGTCCTTCCTACCTTCCTTCCTTCGTTCCTTCCATCTGTCCTTCCTCCCTTTCTTCCTTCCATCTGTCCTTCCTCTGTTCCTTCCATCCATCTGTCCTTCTCCCTTCCTTCCATCTGTCCTTCCTCCCTTTCTTCCTTCCTTCCTTCCTTATAATATAATTTGAAGGTTAAACTGAAATAAAAATGCAAACTCAAATATAAACTGACAGCAGATCAGATAAAGTTTCTGAGTCAGCAGCATCACAGTAGGCCCCCCACCCCACCACCCCCCCCTCCTCCATCTCAGCCGCCCCCCCCCCCCCCCCCCCCTCCCTCCCTCCTCCATCACAGCCCCCCCCCCCTCCCTCCTCCATCACAGCCAGCTGGAGTCCAGAAGTCCTTCCTCTGTTCCTTCCTACCTTTCTTTCTTCCTTCCTTCCTTCCTTCCTTCCTTCCTTGCATCTGTCCTCCCTCTGTTCCTTCCTTCCTTCTGTCCTTCCTCCCTTTCTTCCATCTGTCCTTCTTCCTTCCTTCCATCTGTCCTTCCTACCTTTCTTCCGTTCTGTCCTTCCTACCTTTCTTCCTTCTGTCCTTCCTTCCTTCCTTCCATCTGTCCTTCCTCCCTTTCTTCCTTCCTTCCAGCAGATCAGATAAACTCCTAAGTCAGCAGCATCACAGACACCCCCCCCCCCCTCCCTCCCTCCTCCTCCTCCAGAAGACTCTTTAAAGATTCCTTCCTTCTGTCCTTCCTCCCTCCCTCCTCCTTTCCTTCCAGAAGACTCTTTAAAGATGATCAATGAGATTAAAATCAGCTGCAGGAAGTCAGCTGATCTCCCTCCGACCAATCAGAGCCAGCCAGAGAGCCAGCCGGCCGCCGGTTGGACGGCTCCGACTTCTCCTCTCGGAAAATGGGTCTTAAAATAAAGTGAGAAACGTGTCCGACACACACACACACACCACACACACACACACACACACACACACACACACACACACACACACACACACAGAAACACACACACACACAGAGACACACGCACACACACACACACACACACACACAGAAACACACACACACACACACAGAAACACACACACACACACACACCACAGAGAGACACACACCACACACACACAGAAACACACACACACAGAAACACACACACACACACAGAAACACACACACACACACACACACACAGAGAGACACACACACACACACACACAGACACACACACACACAGAACACACACACACACACACAGAGACACACACAGAGACACCACACACACACACACACACACACACACACACACACACACACACACACAGAAACACACACACACAGAGAGACACACGCCACACACACACACACACACACACACAGAAACACACACACACACACACACACACAGGACACACAGAGACACACACACACACACACACACACACACAGACACACTCACACAGACACACACACACACAGAAACACACATACACACACACACACACACACACAGACACACACCACACACAGAAACACACACACACACACACAGAGACACACACACACACACACACACTCTGCTGACTCTACATCATCAATAATTCAGAGTGAAGTCTCTTCTTTAACCCGACCGACCTCAGAGAGACTCGACTACTCTACACTCATTATACCCCTAGATACCAGATTATACGATATTATACTAATATAATATAATATAATAATATAATATAGTAATAATATAATATAATACTAATACATTAATATAATAATATAATAGTATAAAATTATATAATACTAATATAATACATTAATAAAATAATACTATAATATTGACCCTCCTCTCTTTTGACTGTTCCTTCCTTCCTCCCTCTTTTTTTGCTCCCTCCTCCTTCCTTATTTCTTTCCTCACTTCCTTCCATCCTTCCTTGCTTCCTCACTCCCTCCTTACTCCTTTCCTTCCTTCCTCCCGTCCTCCCTCCTCCTTACTCCTTTCCTTCGTTCCTTCCTTCCTTTCTTCTTTCCTTCCTCCCTCCCTCCTTCCTTCTTTATTTCCTTCCTTCCTTCCTCCCTCGCTCCCTCCCCTCCCTCCCACCTCCTTTCCTTCCTTCCTTCCTTAGTAAGGTGCTTCCTCCTCCTCCTCCTCATGCTCAGGTGACGAGGTTTAACCTATATTTAGTTTTCAGGAAGTTCCTCGTGAGTGTTTGATCTGTTTTTACCTTGAAAGTGAAGTTATTAGTTCTTGTAGGAGCATTGAAGTGTATTTAGTTTATTTCTGTTTACAGGATATATTCATTATTAAACCTCCCTCTTTTTTTTTGCTCCCTCCTCCTTCCATAAGGAAAGAAGGAAGGAAGGAAGGAAGGGAAGATGGACCAAAGGAGGTTTAACCTTTCAGTGTTGACAGCCGAGATGAGACAGAGGGACGCTGACACTGAACGCAGCATCAGGAGAAAATAAGAATGAATTGTTTTTTGTTTTTCATGTTTTGAGAATAAATCATCAATCATCTGCCGACTCCACCAAAGATAAAACAGGACAGGAGTTAAAGGACTTCATCCGGAGGTTTCTGATATTTGTACCAGGAAAATAAACACATTTAAATATTTATGAGACTGATTAGTTTTACCATTTTCTATAAAAATCTTGTTAAGTTGTCCATACTGAACATTTTCAGTTTTACAGGTTCTTCAGATGTTTTAAATTATGGAAGGAACGGAGGAAGGATAGATGGAAGGAAGGACAGAAGCAAGGAAGGAAGGAAGGAAGGAAGGAAGAAAGGTAGGAAGGACAGAAGGACAGAAGGAAGAAAGGGAAGAAGGACAGATGGAAGGAAGGGAGGAAGGATAGAAGGAAGAAAGGTATGAAGGACAGAAGGAAGGAAGGAAGGACAGAAGGAAGAAGGACAGAAGGAAGAAAGGGAGGAAGGACAGAAAGAAGAAAGGAAGGAAGTAGGAAGGAAGGAAGGAAGGACAGAAGGAAGGAAGGAAGTAGGAAGGACGGAACGAGGAAGGACAGAAGGAAGGAAGGACAGAAGGAAGAAAGGGAGGAAGGACAGAAAGAAGAAAGGAAGGAAGTAGGAAGGACAGAAGGAAGGAAGGAATGGAGGAAGGACAGAAGGAAGAAGGAAGGAAGGAAGGAAGGACAGAAGGAAGGACAGAAGGAAGGAAGGAGAGAAGGAAGGAAGGAAGTAACCTCCTCTCACCTCTCGGCGGTCAGCGTGTGCCGGGCCAGTTTGACTTTGGCGAAATTTCCCTTCCCGATGAGGACAGAAGGAAGGAAGGACAGAAGGAAGGAAGAAGGAAGGAAGGAAGGAAGTAGGAAGGAAGGAAGGAAGGAAGGAAGGAAGGAAGGAAGTAGGAAGGAAGGACAGAAGGAAGAAGGAAGGAAGGAAGGAAGGAAGGAAGGACAGATGGAAGGAAGGAACGGAGGAAGGACAGATGGGAGGAAGGAGGAAGGACAGAAGGAAGGAAGAAATAGAGAAGGACAGAAGGAAGGACAGAAGGACAGGAAGGAAGGAAGGAAGGAAGGAAGGAATGGAAGGAAGGAAGGAAGGAAGTAGGAAGGACAGAAGGAAGGAAGGAAGGAAGGAAGGAAGTAGGAAGGACAGAAGGAAGGAAGGAAGTAATCTAGTGAACTGGCCCTCACCTCTCGGCCGGTCAGCGTGTGTGCCGGGCCAGTTTGACTTTGGCGAAGTTTCCCTTCCCGATGGTCTTCAGCAGTCGGTAGTTCCCGACGTGCGGCGTCTCGTCCGCCGCCGACGTGCGGAGCTGCGGCATCGCGGCAGACTGTGGCGGCTCGAGGACTTCGTGGGCGGGGCCGGCGGCTCGGGGAGACCCTCCGAGGTCTTCGGCTGAGAGGAGAGGAGAGATTAAGATTAGTGTAGGTAGGAGGGAGGAAGGAAGGAAGGAAGGGAGGGAGGAGGGAGGGAGGGAGGATTTAGTGGGCGGGGCCGGCGGCTCGGGGAGAGCCGTCGAGGTCTTCGGCTGAAAACACAAAAGGATGAAAGAGAGAGAGAAATGATTAAATAAGAAGGGAAGAAAGGAGGGAGGGAGGAAGGAAGGAAGGAAGGAAAGGATGATGGAAGGAAGGAGGGAGGAAAGGAGGAAGGAAGGAAAGGAGGATGGAAGGAAGGAGAGGAGGAAGGAAGGAGGAAGGAATGAAGGGAAGGGAGGGAGGGAGGAAAGGAGGATGGAAGGAAGGAGGGAGGAAGGAAGGGCAAGGAGGGAGGGAGGAAGGAAGGAGGAGGGAAGGAGGGAGGGAGGGAGGAAGGAAGGAAAGGAGGGAGGGAGGGAGGAAGGAGGAAGAAATGAAGGAAGGAAGGAAGGAAGGAAGGAAGGAAAGAAGGAAGGAAGGGAGGGAGGGAGGATTTAGTGGCGGGGCCGGCGGCTCGGGGAGACCGTCGGAGGTCTTCGCTGAAAACACAAAGGATGAAAGAGAGAGAGATTTTAAAGAGGGAGGAAGGAAGGGAAAGGAGGGAGGGAGGAAGGGAGGGAGGAAGAAAGGAGGATGGAAGGAAGGAGGGAGGAAGGAAGGAGGAAGGAATGAAGGAAGGGAGGGAGGGAGGAAAGGAGGATGGAAGGAAGGAGGGAGGAAGGAAGGGAAAGGAGGGAGGTGGAAGGAGGGAGGATGGAAGGAAGGAGGGAGAAAGAGGAGGATGGAAGGAAGGAGGGAGGAAAGGAGGAAGGAAGGAAGGGAAAGGAGGGGCCGGCGGCTCGGGGAGACCGTCGGAGGTCTTCGGCTGAGAGGAGAGGAGAGTAATAATCCTTCCTTCCCTCCTTCCTTTCTTCCTTCCCTTCTTCCCTTCCCTCCTTCCTTCCTTCTTTCCTCCCCCTCCATCCTTCCTTCCTTCTGTCCTTCTCCCTTCCCTCCTTCCTTCCTTCCTTACCTCCTTACCTCCTTCCTTCCTTCCTTCTTTTCTTTCCTTCCTTCCTACCTTCCTCCCTTCCTTACTTCCTTTCCTCCTTCCTTCCTTCCTCCTTCCTCCCTCAAGTAAGGGTTGGCAAGATGAATTATAATCAATATATTAAAAAAGATCAATAAGAGAGATTTGAAATGACATTTGACCCATTTTATACCAAAGACTGAATGCTCCTGAACATGTCAAATGGTGTAACCACAAAATGTCACATGGTGTAACCACAAAATGTCAAATGGTGGAACCCAGGGAGGTCAAACATGTGGCCCGTGGACCAGAACTGGCCCGCCAAGGGGTCCAATGCGGCCCACTTTCCTTCCTTCCTTCCTTACCTTCCTCATTTCCTCCCTCCCTCCATCCCTCCTTCCTTCCTTCCTTCCTCATTTCCTCCATCCATCCCTCCCTCCCTCCTTCCTTCCTCATTTCCTCCCTCCCTTCCTCCTGTCCTTTCCTGACCTGAGGACAACAGTGTATTTAAGTGGACTTATACTAATAATGACTTCATTTAAAACATGTAAATGTTTCCTGGTCTCCATGGTAACCAGATGAAATGTAATATTTAGAACAATAGTATTCCATTAGCTTTATTTAATATAAATATATATATATTAAATAAAAGAGATGGAGGTTTTATTGAAAGTTTATGAGCAAACAAACAGCTGATGGCTCTTCCTGCAGACTCAGAGGACAGCTCCCTTCCTTCTGTCCTTCCTTCCTTCTGTCCTTCCTTCCTTCCTTTCTTCCTGCAGACTCAGAGGACAGCTCCCTTCTGTCCTTCCTTCTGTCCTTCCTTTCTTCCTGCAGACTCAGAGGACAGCTCCCTTCCTTCCTTCCTTCCTTCCTTCCTTCCTTCCTTCCTTTCTTTCCTCCTGCAGACTCAGAGGACAGCTCCCTTCCTTCCTTCCTTC
>NC_070579.1:1355654-1393154 GCF_027409825.1 Scomber japonicus | reverse complement strand
GATAATCGGTGCTCGTGCAGACCCACCTGTTCAGCCTCGCTCACCGGGGTCAGGCGGACTCTGCTCGACATCTTTCTGGATCCCTCCGCGGCTTTCTGCTCTCTTCAGTCCGGCAGCAGCATCTCCTCCGCCGGCTGCTCTACAGCATCTCTCCCCGGGAAGGAGGCCACCTCAGCGGGGCTCAGCCGGGAGGCTCGGCCGGCCGGAGGGAGCGGGAGGCCGGGGCGGGGCTCACCGCAAGGCCCGCTGCCGCTGCTGTCTGCGCTGCTGCGGGAAGGAGCCCCGCATGGAGGAGTCCCCCCGCACACACACAGAGAGAGAGAGAGAGGAGGTGAAGGAGGAGAAAGAGAGAGAGAGAGAGGAGGAGAAGGAGGAAGAGGAGGAGGAAGAAGAAGAAGAAGAAGAAGAAGAGCAGAGGAGGAAAAGTTGAATCGCTTCCTGGAGGAGAAACACGGAGCAGCCTCAGACAGCAGCACTGCGGAGCGCTGTGACGTCACAACTCCTCCTCCTCGTCATGCTCATCTTCACCGA
Source organism: Scomber japonicus (assembly GCF_027409825.1). Taxonomy (NCBI): domain Eukaryota; kingdom Metazoa; phylum Chordata; class Actinopteri; order Scombriformes; family Scombridae; genus Scomber; species Scomber japonicus. The sequence continues at coordinate 1,392,623 of NC_070579.1, read as the reverse complement.
CGTCACCCCCCCCAAAAAACACACACATCACCCCCCCCCCTCCCCCCCACCCCATCCCATCCCATAATATCACCCGATTATATTAACAGTGAATCAGCTGTTTATTATAACACTCATTAATAATAATGTGCCGACCCTTTGGAGGCCCCGCCCCTTATGTTGGGAACCACTGGACTCAACTAACTGTATATAAAGTACTACAATACTGCAGTACTTTTACTGTAATACTGCATACTACATCACTATAATACTGCAGTACTTTTACTGTGATACTGCATACTACATCACTATAATACTGCAGTACTTTTACTGTAATACTACATACTACATCACTATATTACTGCAGTACCTTTACTATAATACTGCAGTACTTTTACTGTAATACTGCATACTACATCACTATAATACTGCAGTACTTTTACTATAATACTGCATACTACATCACTATAATACTGTAGTACTTTTACTATAATACTGCATACTACATCACTATAATACTGCAGTACTTTTACTGTAATACTGCATACTACATCACTATAATACTGCAGTACTTTTACTGTAATACTGCATACTACATCACTATAATACTGCAGTACTTTTACTGTAATACTGCATACTACATCACTATAATACTGCAGTACTTTTACTGTAATACTGCATACTACATCACTATAATACTGCAGTACTTTTACTGTGATACTGCATACTACATCACTATAATACTGCAGTACTTTTACTGTAATACTACATACTACATCACTATAATACTGCAGTACTTTTACTATAATACTGCATACTACATCACTATAATACTGTAGTACTTTTACTATAATACTGCATACTACATCACTATAATACTGCAGTACTTTTACTGTAATACTACATACTACATCACTATAATACTGTAGTACTTTTACTGTAATACTGCATACTACATCACTATAATACTGCAGTACTTTTACTATAATACTGCATACTACATCACTATAATACTGCAGTACTTTTACTGTAATACTACATACTACATCACTATAATACTGCAGTACTTTTACTATAATACTGCATACTACATCACTATAATACTGCAGTACTTTTACTGTAATACTGTATACTACATCACTATAATACTGCAGTACTTTTACTGTAATACTGCATACTACATCACTATAATACTGCAGTACTTTTACTGTAATACTGCATACTACATCACTATAATACTGCAGTACTTTTACTGTAATACTGCATACTACATCACTATAATACTGTAGTACTTTTACTGTAATACTGCATACTACATGACTATAATACTGCAGTACTTTTACTGTAATACTACATACTACATCACTCATAATACTGCAGTACTTTTACTGTAATACTGCATACTACATCACTATAATACTGCAGTACTTTTACTGTAATACTGCATACTACATCACTACAATACTGCAGTACTTTTACTGTAATACTGCATACTACATCACTATAATACTGCAGTACTTTTACTGTGATACTGCATACTACATCACTATAATACTGCAGTACTTTTACTGTAATACTACATACTACATCACTATATTACTGCAGTACCTTTACTATAATACTGCAGTACTTTTACTGTAATACTGCATACTACATCACTATAATACTGCAGTACTTTTACTATAATACTGCATACTACATCACTATAATACTGTAGTACTTTTACTATAATACTGCATACTACATCACTATAATACTGCAGTACTTTTACTGTAATACTGCATACTACATCACTATAATACTGCAGTACTTTTACTGTAATACTACATACTACATCACTATAATACTGCAGTACTTTTACTGTAATACTGCATACTACATCACTATAATACTGCAGTACTTTTACTGTGATACTGCATACTACATCACTATAATACTGCAGTACTTTTACTGTAATACTACATACTACATCACTATAATACTGCAGTACTTTTACTATAATACTGCATACTACATCACTATAATACTGTAGTACTTTTACTATAATACTGCATACTACATCACTATAATACTGCAGTACTTTTACTGTAATACTACATACTACATCACTATAATACTGTAGTACTTTTACTGTAATACTGCATACTACATCACTATAATACTGCAGTACTTTTACTATAATACTGCATACTACATCACTATAATACTGCAGTACTTTTACTGTAATACTACATACTACATCACTATAATACTGCAGTACTTTTACTATAATACTGCATACTACATCACTATAATACTGCAGTACTTTTACTGTAATACTGTATACTACATCACTATAATACTGCAGTACTTTTACTGTAATACTGCATACTACATCACTATAATACTGCAGTACTTTTACTGTAATACTGCATACTACATCACTATAATACTGCAGTACTTTTACTGTAATACTGCATACTACATCACTATAATACTGTAGTACTTTTACTGTAATACTGCATACTACATGACTATAATACTGCAGTACTTTTACTGTAATACTACATACTACATCACTCATAATACTGCAGTACTTTTACTGTAATACTGCATACTACATCACTATAATACTGCAGTACTTTTACTGTAATACTGCATACTACATCACTACAATACTGCAGTACTTTTACTGTAATACTGCATACTACATCACTATAATACTGCAGTACTTTTACTGTAATACTGCATACTACATCACTATAATACTGCAGTACTTTTACTGTAATACTGCATACTACATCACTATAATACTGCAGTACTTTTACTGTAATACTGCATACTACATCACTATAATACTGCAGTACTTTTACTGTAATACTGCATACTACATCACTATAATACTGCAGTACTTTTACTGTAATACTGCATACTACATCACTCATAATACTGCAGTACTTTTACTGTAATACTGCATACTACATCACTATAATACTGTAGTACTTTTACTGTAATACTGCATACTACAACACTATAATACTGCAGTACTTTTACTGTAATACTGCATACTACATCACTATAATACTGCAGTACTTTTACTGTAATACTGCATACTACATCACTATAATACTGCAGTACTTTTACTGTAATACTGCATACTACATCACTATAATACTGCAGTACTTTTACTGTAATAATGCATACTACATCACTATAATACTGCAGTACTTTTACTGTAATACTGCATACTACATCACTATAATACTGCAGTACTTTTACTGTAATACTGCATACTACATCACTATAATACTGCAGTACTTTTACTGTAGTACTGCATACTACATCACTATAATACTGCAGTACTTTTACTGTAATACTGCATACTACATCACTCATAATACTGCAGTACTTTTACTGTAATACTGCAGTACTTTTACTTTGTAATGTAGTATTTTTATGTTCATTGAGTGTAAATGAAGTAACTTACTGTGTTGGATCCAGTGATGAAGATCATGTAGATGCAGCTGAGAGCTCAGGAGAAGGACTGTAAGACTGTAAGAGGACTTTGAGTTGAGATGTTTATGTCAAACTTTTTATTGCTGAATTATTTCTGAGTTTAGTGACAGTGCGAGAAATAAAGAAAATACTTTACAGCAGTGATGGAAACTGTATTTAAACCTTTAATTAAAGTAAAAGTAGAAACACTGCCGTCTAAAATACTCTGAGTTAAAGTATAATCAGTTAAATGTACTTCAAGTATAAAAAGTAAAAGTACTCATGATGTAGACTGTGATAAATAAGAACATAAATGGAGTAAAAAAGCAGAGAGTAAATTAAAATGGAAATACTAGTAGTAAAGTACCTTTTAATCTACCTCATATTTGTACTTTTATTGTGAAATGCACCTCACCATGAGCTGTTTCCTCTGTATAATATGTTTAATTATATAGTTATTTTCCATCAATGCCTCAAAAACCTCAAAGACTAAAAAAAATCACTGCAAAGTTATATTATATTCATATATTAGATGTTGTAAAGAGTATCAAATAATAATATTAATAATGATGATATCATTTTATAGATGATTAAATGCAGTTGGAGACATTTAAACTCTTTCCTTCCTTCCTTCCTTCCTTCCTTCCATCTGTCCTTGTTCCCTTCCTTCCTTCTTGTCTTCTCTTCTCTTCCTTCTATTTGTCCTTACTCCCTTTCTTCCTTCCATCTGTCCTTGTTCCCTTCCTTCCTTGTTCATTTTAAAAGATGATTAAATGATCAGTTTGGAGACATTTAAACTCTTTCCTTCCATCGGTCTTCCCTTTCCTCATTCCTTCCTTCCTTCCATCTGTCCTTGTTCCCTTCCTTCCTTCCTTCCATCTGTCCTTCCTACCTTTCTTCCTCCGTCTTCTTTTCCTTCCTTATTTCCTTCCATCCTTCCATCTTTCTTCCTTGTAAAGAGTATATAATAATAATAATAATAATCCTGATATAATGTTAAAGATGATTAAATGATCAGTTTGAGACATTTAAACTCTGATTTAAACAGTTGAAGCTCTTTGCTGCCACCTGCTGGTCAGACTGATCCGATGCAACCTTCCTTCCTTTCTCCCTTTCTTCTGTCCTTCTTTCCCTTCCTTCCCTCCTTACTTCCTACCTGGTCAGACTGATCCGATGCAGCCTAGAAACACTCGGCTGGGTACGGAAGCTCATTAATGACAAAATACATTAATTAAATAAAATAAGACCTGTGAGATTTAAGAGCTGAGAGTAAATTAAAATGGAAATACTTCAGTAAAGTGTCTTTTAATGCATCTCACATTTATACTTTTTATTGTGAAATGGACCTCACCATCAGCTGTTTCCTTTAATTCAGTTTTACATTTAAAAAAATGAATTCAGTAAATTTACAGAAATACTTTCCTTAAAAAACCTCAAAGTTATATTCTTCCTCCCTTCCTCCCTCCTTTCCTTCCTTCTTCCTCCCTTCCTCCCTCCTTTCCTTCCTTCTTCCTCCCTTCCTCCCTCCTTTCCTTCCTTCTTCCTCCCTTCCTCCCTCCTTTCCTTCCTTCTTCCTCCCTTCCTAACTTCATTCTTTGACTTGAGAACAGGAGAGTTAAATATTTAATCAGCTAACTCAGGGGTGTCAAACATGAGGCCCGAGGGCCAGAACCGGCCCGCCGAGAGGTCCAGTCCGGCCCAGTTTCCTTCTTCCTCTTTTCCTTCCTTCCGTCTGTCCTTCCTACCTTTCCTCCTCCGTCTTCTTGTCCTTCCTTCCTTCCTTCGTCTCTATCTTCTTTTCTTTCCCTCTGTCCTTATTTCCTCCCTCCCTCCCTTCCTTCCTTCCTCCCTCCTTTCCTTCCTTCTTCCTCCCTTCCTAACTTCATTCTTTGACTTGAGAACAACCGGAGGGTTAAATATTTAATCAGCTAAACGCTCCAAATACGGAAGCTCATTACTGCCAAAAATAAAAAATTCAAATAAAAAAAAGAAGTGTGAGATTTAAGGGCTGAGAAACACAAACCCTTCCATCTGTCCTTGTTCCCTTCCTTCATTCCTTCCTTTCTTCCTCCCTATCTTCTTTTCCTTCCTTCCTTCTTGTCTTCCCTTCCTTCCATCTGTCCTTGCTCCCTTCCTTCCATCTTTCATTCCTGTATTCTTTCTTCTCCTCCTTCCTTCCATCTGTCCTTCTTACCTTTCTTCCTCCCTGTCTTCTTTTCCTTGCTTCCTTCCTTCTTTCCTTCTTCTCTTCTCTTCCTTCCATCTGACCTTGCTCCCTTCCTTCCTTCCTGTATTCTTTCTTCCTATCTTCTTTTCCTTTCTTCTTTCCTTCCATCGGTCTTCCCTTTCCTCATTCCTTCCTTCCATCTGTCCTTGTTCCCGTTCTTCCTTCTTTTCTTCCTCTCTGTCTTCTTTTCCTTCCTTCCTTCCTTCTTTCCTTTTTGTCTTCTCTTCTCTTCCTTCCATCTGTCCTTGCTCCCTTTCTTCCTTCCTTCCTTCAATCTTTCCTTCCTGTATTCTTTTCCTTCCTTCCATCGGTCTTCCCTTTACTCATTCATTCCTTCGTTTCATCTGTCCTTGTTCCCTTTCTTCCTCCGTCTTCTTTTCCTTCCTTCCATCTTTCTTCCCTCTATTCTTTCTTCTCCTTCCTTCTTCCCTTCCTTCCTTCTTTCCTTCTCGTCTTCTCTTCTCTTCCTTCCATCTGTCCTTGCCCCCTTCCTTCCTTCCTACCTTTCTTCCTCCCTTTCTTCTTTTCCTTCCTTCCTTCCTTCCATCTTTCCTTCCTGTATTCTCCTCCTTCTTTTCCTTCCTTTCTTTTAGTGGTCTGAGTTTAAACATCTGCACATTATAATAAAAGCTGAACCATGAAGAACGACTCGGCTCTGTGTTGTAGGAGTTTGGTTTAATATTGTATTTTTTCTTCCTCTCTATCTTCCTTTCCTTCCTTCTTCCCTTTCCTCATTCCTTCCTTCCATCTGTCCTTGTTCCCTTTCTTCCTCCCATCTGTCCTTCCTACCTTTCTTCCTCAGTCTTCTTTTCCTTGCTTCCTTCCTTCTTGTCTTCTCTTCTCTTCCTTCCATCTGTCCTTGCTCCCTTCCTTCCTTCCATCTGTCCTTCCTACCTTTCTTCCTCTGTCTTCTTTTCCTTCCTTTCTTCCTCCCCGTCTTCTTTTCCTTCCTTCCTTCCTTCCATATTTCTTTCCTCCCTTTTTTCCTTCCTGTCTTCCTTTCGTTCCTTTTATCCTTCCTTCCATCTTTCCTTACTTCCATCCATCATTCTGTCCGTCCATCATATCTTCGTTCCTTCCTTCCTTCTTTTCATCCCTCATTCCTTCCTTCGATCCTTCCTGCCATATTTCCTTCCTCCCATTGGTCTTCCCTTTCCTCCTTCCTTCCTTCCTTCCATCTTTTCTTCCTTCCATCTGTCCTTCCTACCTTTCTTCCTCCGTCTTCTTTTCCTTCCTTCCTTCCATCTGTCCTTGCTCCCTTCCTTCCTTCCTTCCTTCCTTCCTTCCATCATTCCTTCCTGTATTCTCTTTCTTCTCCTCCTTCCTTCCTTCCATCTGTCCTTGTTCCCTTTCTTCCTTCCTTTCTTCCTCTGTCTTCTTTTCCTTCCTTCCTTCCTTCTTTCCTTTTTGTCTTCTCTTCTCTTCCTTCCATCTGTCCTTGCTCCCTTCCCCTGATTTTAAACATCTGCACATTAAAATAAAAGATGAACCACATGATGAAGAACGACTCGGCTCTGTGTTGTAGGAGTTTGGTTTAATATTGAAAAATAAATTAACGAAAATAACTTTAAAACGCAACAGAAGACAAAAAAAAAGAAGAAAAAAAAAAGAAAAGAAAGAAATCCAGATTATAAACATTCTTTGCCAGCAGGGGGTGAACTCGCAGTGCTCATGTCAGATTAAATTTACAAATATAGATATAAAAAAGGAATTTATTAGACATATCCACAAATCACGAAAGCATTCCTTTACATCCAGTGAGCTGAGTCTGGGCTAACGTCCGACCGAAGTTCCTCCAGCTAGCTACAAAAAGGTCTAGAAAATTCGTATTTATATATGTATATTTCATACACATGCCGACGCGTGGACGTAAAAAAACTCAACTGTACAAAACGAAAAAGCACACGGTGGCGACGTCGTGGATGGAATCGTGATTAAAAAAAAAAAAAAAGAGAACGACCTTCGACCCCGCCGGGCTCTCGGCCAATCGGAGGTCATGTCTGGAATAAACCTTTAAATTGATCCGATTCAACGATTTTGGCTTTTAAAAAAAAAAAAAAAAAAAAAAAAACGTAAAGTCTGACAGCGTCTTTACGAAGTCATGTGACAGCAGGAAGTGACTCATCGAGCGTCGCCGCCTCGACTGTTTAGTGTTTCTACTAAAAGTGTTTCTACGTGATAACGGCCGAAAACGCGTTAATGGCCGAAAACGTGACAACGGCCGAAAATGCGATAACGGCCGAAAATGCGATAACGGCCGATAATGTGGTAACGGCTGATAACACGATAACTGCCGAAAACGTGATAACTGCCGATAACGTCGGATAACGCAATTACGGTAGTTAACTTAATAACGGCCAAAAACGCGATAATGGCCGGTAACGTTATAACGGCCGATAACGTGATAACGGCCAATAACGTGATCATTTTGTCCATTCTTTCGTAATAAACTGAGAAATGTAATAACTCTTTGCTTCATAACAAATAAATAAAACTTAAATAAAGTAATATTAGCATAATTTAACGTTATCAGCTCCAGTTATTACATTTGGTTGTTTTACGAGGCCGTTCAATAACTTTATTACGTTATCGGTTTATTACGTTTAAAAACAGGCTATATTACTATGTTATCGGTTGTTATCGCGTTATCGGCCGTTATTACGTTATCTGTGCTACTCGGCTTCTGGTGCTTTATAACGACGGGAGGACGAACGGGATCGATACTCGAGTTAAATATTATCTACATCGCTCCGCTGAAAAAAAAAACAACGATTTAAAAGCTTTGATCGGTTTCTTCGTCGTAACACGAACTACGATAACATCACACGTGGAAATGTCTCGTTCTTTAGACGCCCGATGAAATCTTCGTCTTTCTGGGAGAGAAACGTTCGGATCGATTGTCTCGGCTTAGCGTAAAGATCGGAAACAGCAGCGAGGGGGGGGAAACGGTTAGCTTAGCGAAGTCCGAAGTCCTGAAAACACAACTATGGAACTACTTACGCTAACTGTGAGTTTAGTTGGCTAGTTCTGTTGGCTTCAGATTTCTCGGCTTCGTGAACAATCGCCAGACTGAAACAACGTAGTGTACATTTTTTAAAACACGTCGGCTCCGAGTGTCAGTTTGTACATAGAAAACTTGAGAGATGTCGGAACTACACGACCTCGAACCGTTTAAATGTCGGTATAGTTTTCATTTATTAACAGGAAGTTCGTAAGTTCGTAAGTTTTGTGTTCACAGAGTAACGTTGATATTTCCAGATGTTACTTCCTCAAACATCTGGATGTCCTCGAGTCAAGGAAGGAAGGGAGGAAGAAGGAAGGAAAGGAAAGGAAAGGAAGGAAGAAGGAAGCAAAGGAGGGAGGAAAGAAGGGAGGAAAGAAAAGAAGGAAGGGAGGAAGAAGGAGGGAGGTAGAAAAGAAAGGAGGAAGAAAGGAAGGAAGGAAAGAGGTAGAAAAGAAAGAGGAGGAAGGAAGGAAGGAAAGAAGGAAAGAGAGAAGGAGGAAGGAAGGGAAGGAAGGAAAGAAGGAAGGAACAGTCAAAACAGAGGGGGTCAATTTGACCCGAGGACGACAGGAAGGTTATATTGTTGATTTTTGAGTTTTCTGATTTAAAAAAAAGTAAAATTTTGACATTTTTATACAAAAAATAACAAAAAGATCCATTTTTGTATAAAGGAAAAAATAGTTTTGTAGTGTTTTAGTGTTTTTTAATCGGACCAGAATTGAAACATATTCTTTCTCTTTCTGAGCAGGAAGTAAAATAAATATATTAACAGATATCAGTAAATATATTTCGGCTCTTTTATCTTCAGCTAGCTACTGTCCGACCGTCTGCTTCGGGCCACGCTAGCAGTTTCCCCTCGTTCCCAGTCTTTATGCTAAGCTACGCTAGCAGTTTCCCCTCGTTCCCAGTCTTTATGCTAAGCTATGCTAACAGTTTCCCCTCGTTTCCAGTCTTTATGCTAAGCTACGCTAACAGTTTCCCCTCGTTTCCAGTCTTTATGCTAAGCTACGCTAACAGCACCAATATCCAATCTGAACATCTCGGAGCGAAAGAGAAGATTTCCGTTAACGTACCGACGAGACACACAAAGTAGTAATAATAGGAGGTAAATACTGGAAGTCGCGATCGAGTCGTAACTCAAAAACAACCCGAACATACAAAATAATCATGTCGTGATTTTGGTGAAGAACTAATCTAAGAAAATAAAATCAGCCACAGACATCATTACGTAATCAGTCCTCTCGCTGGTTTCAGGGAACATTTATCGGAATCAGAAGAACTCGTGGAAACTGTCGGAAACTGTCGGAGAGCAATCGTCGGACTGAAACAACGTAGTGTATAGTTTTAAAAACACGTCGGCTCCGAGTGTCAGTTTATACGTAGAAAACTTGAGAGATCGCGTAGCTGCACGACGTCGAACCGTTTAAATGTCGGTATAGTTTTCATTTATTAACAGGAAGTTCGTAAGTTAGAGTGACGAGAAGCTACGTCTGTAAAGGTTCGAATCCTTTCTCAAACCTGCCGATGTTTCAGCTTCAAACCTCATTTCTCTTTATTTTGGTTCATTTAAGTTTTTTTTATAGTTACGATGAATTTAACTGCTTCCTGTTAGCGGCACCTACAGTCAGTTCAGCTGTTTATGAAACCATGAAGAATATATTATTAAAATAACTTGTTACGCAGCAGCAGGTTTTTATCTTCAAAGATGTTTTCATGATTTCGCTGATTTAACATTTACGGGATTTTTAGTGTTTCTACTAAAAAGGCCGATAACGTGCTAACGGCCGATAACGTGCTAACGGCTGATAACGTAACAAATAAATAAAACTTAAATAAAGTGATAGCAGTTAATGTTACGTTATCAGCTTCAGTTATCACATTTATTTTATTATTATTTTTTACCAGGCCGATAACGTAATAACTTATTACGTTATCAGTTTATTACGTTTAAAAAATGCTAACATAAGGTAACATTTGTCTTGATTTTTTTATTTAACTCCTGACTGTTTCGACTGTTTCCCACCTGATCCTGAACGTGATGACACCAAGAAGGAATAGCTCAGAGAATATTTACCACATAGCTGACGATGAGTTTGAGTTTAATCTGAACTATTTTAACCGTTTAAATTATTTTCAGACGAGCTAAAAAAAAAAAAAAAAAACTTCCACGAGTTTTCTTGATTCTGGTAAAATGAGAAAAGTCGTAAATGTTCCCTGAAAGCTTCGAACGTTCTGCCAGCTGCAGTTTGTCAGTCTCAGTAAAGCTGTAAACTTTGGTCGTGACTCCTCCTCGCGCCGCCGGCCGGCGACAGAAACACACCCGACGGAGACGAGAGGAGGAAGAGGAACAGGAACAGGAAGAGGAAGAGGAACAGGAAGAGGATGAGGAAAGAAAAGTGTGGAGGATCTGTGGTCATGCTCTTCATTCATACATTCACATAAATGGGAATCATTAATGTCGAGTCATCGTCCGACACACCCGGGACGACGCTCTGTGACAGAGTAATGGACCCGCCCAACAATATATATATATATGCTTTAAACCCCGCCCACTGACAGAAAGGAAATTACATCACACGGCGGCGGCGTCTGCGTCTACAGCGAGTCCTTGAACCTAGCGCCAGCACGGCCAGGAACCGGCTAAACAAACCGCTTACGTCTCAAAACCGTCTGGAAACGAGCAGAAGGAGGTGAAGAAGAGGAAGAGGAGGAGGAGGGAGAGGAAGAGGAGGAGGAGGAGGAAGAGGAGGAGGGATAAATGTGACAGAGGCCAGGAGGAGTGCTGCTAGTTTTTCTTCTTGACGTTGTTGTTTGAGGCGAGTCGAGGTCGCGGCGTCGGGATCAGGCTCCCCAACGGGACTCGACTCCGAGCCACCTCGAAGAGTTTGAAGAAGAGCTGGAGGAAAGAAGGAGAAGAAGAAGGAGGGTTAGAGTACTCTGATTACTTTTTAACACGTTAGCGCCACAGTTGAAGTCCTGCTGTTATGATGATGCTTCAGACTTGGCTGTGTGATGATGCTAAAGTAATCTATTACTGTTCTCACAAGGTAACTAGTTACTTTATAGTGGAGCTAGTTACTTTATAAGGTAACTAGTTACTTTATAATGGAGCTAGTAACTTTATAATGGAGCTAGTTACTTTATAATGTAGCTAGTTACTTTATAATGTAACTAGTTACTTTATAATGGAGCTAGTTACTATATAATGGAGTTAGTTACTTTATAATGTAACTAGTAACTTTATAATGTAACTAGTTACTTTATAATGTAGCTAGTTACATTATAAAGTAACTAGCTACTTTATAATGTAACTAGTTACTTTATAATGTAACTAGCTACTTTATAATGGAGCTAGTTACTTTATAAAGGTAACTAGTTACTATATAATATAATTAGTTACTTTATAAAGGTAACTAGTTACTTTATAATGGAGCTAGTTACTTTATAATGGAGCTAGTTACTATATCATATAACTAGTTACTTTATAAAGGTAACTAGTTACTTTATAATGGAGCTAGTTACTTTATAATGGAGCTAGTTACTATATCATATAACTAGTTACTTTATAAAGGTAACTAGTTACTTTATAATGTAACTAGTAACTTTATAAAGGTAACTAGTTAATATATAATGGAGCTAGTTACATTATAAAGTAACTAGTTACTTTATAATGTAACTAGCTACTTTATAATGGAGCTAGTTACTTTATAAAGGTAACTAGTTACTTTATAATGGAGCTAGTTACTTTACAATGGAGCTAGTTACTTTATAATGTAGCTAGTTACATTATAAAGTAACTAGCTACTTTATAATGTAACTAGTTACTTTATAATGTAACTAGCTACTTTATAATGGAGCTAGTTACTTTATAAAGGTAACTAGTTACTATATAATATAATTAGTTACTTTATAAAGGTAACTAGTTACTTTATAATGTAACTAGTTACTTTATAATGGAGCTAGTTACTTTATAAAGGTAACTAGTTACTTTATAATGTAGCTAGTAACTTTATAATGGAGTTAGTTACTTTATAATGTAACTAGTAACTTTATAAAGGTAACTAGTTAATATATAATGGAGCTAGTTACATTATAAAGTAACTAGTTACTTTATAATGTAACTAGTAACTTTATAAAGGTAACTAGTTAATATATAATGGAGCTAGTTACTTTATAAAGGTAACTAGTTACTTTATAATGGAGCTAGTTACTTTACAATGGAGCTAGTTACTTTATAATGGTAACTAGTTACTTTATAATGGAGCTAGTTACTTTACAATGGAGCTAGTTACTTTATAATGGAGCTAGTTACTTTATAAAGGTATCTAGCTACTTTATAATGTAACTAGTTACTTTATAATGGAGCTAGTTACTTTATAATATAACTAGCTACTTTATAATGAAGCTAGTTACTTTATAATGGAGCTAGCTACTTTATAATGAAGCTAGTTACTTTATAAAGGTAACTAGTTACTTTATAATGGAGCTAGTTACTATATAATGTAGCTAGCTACTTCATAAGGGTAACTAGCTACTTTATAATGTAGCTAGTTACTTTATAAAGGTAACTAGTTACTTTATAATGAAGCTAGTTACTTTATAATGGAGCTAGCTACTTCATAAGGGTAACTAGCTACTTTATAATGTAGCTAGTTACTTTATAAAGGTAACTAGCTACTTTATAATGGAGCTAGTTACTTTATAATGGAGCTAGTTACTTTATAATGGAGGTAACTTTGTAATGTAATTAGTTACTGTTAAACACATGATGACAGTATCGGTGTCGCCCCCCTGTGGAGACTCTTAAACGTGTGATTCTGTAGTTTTGGGTTTTTTAGTCACAGCTGTTAAATGAAGTTAAACGTCTCTGGGCTTCGGTTCTGTAACTCACCTTTCGTGGAGTCCTCTGTGAGCGTTGAGAGATAAAACAAAGAGGACAGATTAGAGGAAGAGCTTTTTTCCTTCCTCCCACCTTTTCTTCCTCCCTCCCTCCCTTCTTTCCTTCCTCCCATCATTCCTCCCTCCCTCCCTCCCTTCCCTCCCTCCTTCCCTCCCTCCGTCTGCAGGTAGCGATCTCTCACCTTCCTTCCTTCCTTCCTCCCTCCCTCCTTCCGTCCGTCCCTCCCTCCCTTCCTTCCTCTCTCCCTTCCTTTCTCCATCCCTCCCTCCCTCCCTTCCGTCTTTCTGCAGGTAGCGATCGCTCACCTTCCTCCCTCCCTCTCTCCTTTCCTCCCTTCCTTCCCTCCCTCCCTCCGTAGGTAGCGATCTCTCACCTTCCTCCCTCCCTCTCTCCTTTCCTCCCTCCTTCCTTCCCTCCCACCCCTCCTTCCCTCCCTCCCTCCTTCCTTCCTTCCCTCCCTCCATCTGCAGGTAGCAAGCTCTCACCTTCCTTCCTTCCCTCCCATCCCTCCCTCCTTCCGTCCGTCCCTCCCTTCCTTTCTCCCTCCTTCCCTTCCTTTCTCCCTCCCTTCTTTCTGCAGGTAGCGAGTTCTCACCTTCCTCCCTCCCTCTCTCCTTTCCTCCCTTCCCTCCCACCCCTCCTTCCCTCCCTCCCTCCCTCTCTCCTTTCCTCCCTTCCTTCCTCCCTCCCTCCCTCCCTCCTCCCTCTCTCCCTCCCTCCCTCCTTCTTCCCTCCATCTGCAGGTAGCAAGCTCTCACCTTCCTTCCTTCCCTCCCATCCCTCCCTCCTTCCGTCCGTCCCTCCCTCCCTTCCTTCCTCTCTCCCTTCCTTCCTCCCTCCCTCCCTTCCGTCTTTCTGCAGGTAGCGAGTTCTCACCTTCCTCCCTCCCTCTCTCCTTTCCTCCCTTCCTTCCCTCCCACCCCTCCTTCCCTCCCTCCCTTCCTTCCTCCCTCCCTCCTTCCCTCTCTCCCTTCCTTTCTCCCTCCCTCCCTTCCTTTCTCCTTTCCTCCCTCCGTCCCTCCCTCCCTTCCGTCTTTCTGCAGGTAGCGATCTCTCACCTTCCTCCCTCCCTCTCTCCTTTCCTCCCTTCCTTCCCTCCCTCCCCTCTCTCCCTCCCTCCGTAGGTAGCGATCTCTCACCTTCCTTCCTTCCCTCCCTCCCTCCTTCCCTCCATCCCTCTCTCCCTCCCTCCCTCCCTCCCTCCGTAGGTAGCGATCTCTCACCTTCCTCCCTCCCTCTCTCGTTTCCTCCCTTCCTTCCGTCTTTCTGCAGGTAGCGATCTCTCACCTTCCTCCCTCCCTCTCTCCTTTCCTCCCTCCCTCCCCTCCCACCCCTCCTTCTCTCCCTCCCTCCGTAGGTAGCGATCTCTCACCTGCTCCCACAGCGTCTCCGCCACCTGGTCGATGACTCCGCCCACCTCGCGGTACTCTCCGGAGTACTTGGCGTAGGCCCAGACGCAGAGCGCGGTGAGAGCCAGGCCCATCAGCAGGTTGCACAGCGTGGCCACCGAGCTGATGCCCAGGAAGCCGGTGACCAGCGACGTCACGTACATCACGAACATCACGGCGAACAGCGTGGCGGGCGTCCGCGCCGCGTAGAAGATGTTCTTGCCGTCGTTGTGCTTGCTGAAGTTGGCGTAGACCTCGTCCAGCTCCGCCTCCAGCTGCTCCTGGTAGCGCCGGCAGAACTCCTCGCCGCCCATCTTCTTCACCGAGCGGAAGTGACGCACCGACGCCTGGCGGAGCTCCGCGTGCCGACACTCCAGCTCCACCGGGGAGATGTAGGGCTTGTCTCCGCCGCAGACCTGAGTAAAGACACAAATTAGTTTACAGCTGGGCGGTACGACCAGAAATTATCACAGCATTTTTCAAAATAAAAGCAGTAGCATGCATAATCAGCTGTTCACCACATCTTCTACTGGTCTATTTCTATTTCAGACTCATCTCCCATTTTGTCGTCTCCCGGGAATCTCTCGTAATTTACAGCCTCAACTTTGTTTGTTAATGATAAGAAGGAGAGCACACTAACAAAGGTTTTATTTTGAAAAGCTTAGACAGGAAGCCACCGCAGCTCCATTAGTTTGACAGAAGCTGAAACACAGTGAAATGTTTTAACTGTAAATAAAAGTGCTGGATTAGTTTAGAGCTGGGAGGTATGACCAGATATGTATATCACAGTGTTTTTCAAAATAAAAGCAGTATTTTTTTTCCATGCATAATCAGCTGTTCTTCTGATCTTCTACTAGATTGACTCAGGACGGACTATTTTACTGTCAGGATGAGTTAATATTAGTAATATCAGAGCTGCCAACATTCCTGTTTGACCAAAAATGTATAATCACAGCATTTTTCAAAATAAAAGCAGATTCACGGTATATGACAGTACTTGTGCTGTTCACAACATCATCTACTGGTCTATTTCTATTTTTGACTCATCTCCTGTTTTGTCTTTTCTCCCGTAATTTACAGCCCCAACTTTGTTCGTTAATAATAGTAAGTTTTATTTTGAAAGCTCAGACAGGAAGCCGCTGCAGCTCCGTTAGTTTGACAGAAGCTGAAACACACAGAGAAATGTTTGAAGTTTCCAGCCTGCATCAGACGATGCTGAGTTTACTGACTGATTATTAAAAACCAGGAAGTGACGTGTGAACTGTCGTCATGGTAACCAGCTCGGCAGAAACAAGTTTCAAACAATAAAATGTGACTTTTAGACCGGAGATCAGCTGCTGCTCTGATTTTCACACTGTAATGTGCTTTAGCGACCACCAGGTGGCACAAAAAAGCAAATATACTGTAGAATGAGGACAACAGGTCAAAGTTCAGCAGTTTGAAGTAAAAGAAGATAACGTCTCCATGTGAGGACGCAGGAAGTTAAAGATCAACTCAGCCCTAAAAACACTCTGAATGCTCCACTCTGATTGGCTCCAAACCAGCTGTGATGTCATAAAAACCTGTCCTGACAACTTCAACAGGAAGTGATGCGTTACCTGCTCTAACACCTTCAGCAGGTGGACAAACAGGAAGTGATGCGTTACCTGCTCTAACACCTTCAGCAGGTGGACAAACAGGAAGTGATGCGTTACCTGCTCTAACACCTCCAACAGGTGAACAGACAGGAAGTGATGCGTTACCTGCTCTAACACCTTCAGCAGGTGGACAAACAGGAAGTGATGCGTTACCTGCTCTAACACCTCCAACAGGTGAACAGACAGGAAGTGATGCGTTACCTGCTCTAACACCTCCAGCAGATGGACAAACAGGAAGTGATGCATTACCTGCTCTAACACCTCCAACAGGTGGACAAACAGGAAGTGATGCGTTACCTGCTCTAACACCTCCAACAGGTGGACAAACAGGAAGTGATGCGTTACCTGCCCTAACACCTTCAGCAGATGGACAAACAGGAAGTGATGCGTTACCTGCTCCATGCTCTTGTTGTATAGGTCTTTGGCTCCGGCGACGGCTGCGAGGTTATTGGCTTCAGCCGTTGCCTAGGTAACAGACGACACAACAAATTCAATACCACACATCATATCAGACGACACAACAGTCCCGTTAATATCGATATATTTATATATTTAATACAACATTTAGTATTTAACTGAGTCACTTCATTTAGTCTTTACTGATATCAGTTTATTAACAGTAGCTGCTGTTAAACTTCTAATGTGTCAGATATAGAAATATTACACTTTAAATATCAGATCATTAAAGTTTTAACTCTCAGACACTCTGGAGGAAAATAACATTAACCCTCCTGTTGTCTTCGAGTCAAGGAAGGAAGGGAGGAAGAAGGAAGGAAGGAAGAAGGAAGAAGGAAGGGAAGGAGGAAGAAGGAAGGTAAGGAGGGAGGAAGGAAGGAAGGGTGGACGAAGGAAGGAAGGAAGGACAGGAGGAAGAAGGAGGGAAGAAGGAAGAAGGAAGGGAAGGAGGAAGAAGGAAGGTAAGGAGGGAGGAAGGAAGGAAGGGTGGACGAAGGAAGGAAGGAAGGACAGGAGGAAGAAGGAAGGAAGGGAGGAAGAAGGAAGGAAGGAAAGAAGGAAGTAAGGAAGGAAAGGAGGAAGAAGGAAGGAAGGAAAGGAGGAAGAAGGAAGGAAGGGAGGAAGAAGGAAGGAAAGAAGGGAAGAAAAGAAGGAGGAAGGAAGGAAAGAAGGAACAGTCAAAACAGACGGGGTCAGTTTGACCCAGCAGGACGACAGGAAGGTTAAACACTTAATAATGTGATTAAATGTTGTATATTTCTGTCTGTCTGACGGTTTAAGAGCTTTAAATGAAGCAATTTATGATAAAACCAGACTCTAGATTCTCTCTCTGAGGATCGGGTCAAAGTTCAGCCGTATTATAGTAAATATAAATATTAATATTGTGTTCTAACAGGAGAAAGGAAGTCTGAATGATTATTGATCTTTCTAAAACAATAATGGAAGTCTGACTGGTTTAAAGACACTTAATTTCTGGATGGCAGGAAGGGAGGGAGGAAGGAAGAAAGGAAGGGAGGGAGGAAGGGGAAGGAGGAAGGAAGGGAGGGAGGAAGGAAGAAAGGAAGGGAGGGAGGAAGGGGAAGGAGGAAGGAAGGGAGGGAGGGAAGGAGGAAGAAAGGAAGGGAGGGAGGAAGGGGAGGGAGGATTTGTTCTTTTCTTAATTTGTGACATTACGTGCCACTACAAAAATATATTTTAAAAAGAACTGAATTATTGGTATGTTTTAATATTAATTATTGAAATTCTTTACTCACAAGCCGAATTCCTCAAAGTGAGTCTAAAGTTTCAAAGTATGACCTTAAATCTTTAAATCCAGTCAGTGAGATTTAATTCATTGTAGAATATTTTTATCTGACTGACGAAACAAAAAACTAAAGTTTGTAAAAATTAAAAATGAAAAAGTGAATCTAAGATCAGATTCAGCTCGAATCAGATTATTTTAGTTTATTTCAGCTGCTGTCATGATGTAAAGCGTCCAGCAGGTGGAGCTGTTGGAGAGTAACAGTAATGATGATGATGATGATGATGATGATGATGATGATGATGAAGAAGGACTGACCTGCAGCATGGACTTGGGGTGAGGAAGCTCCTCTCCCTGATAGATCTTCATGTAGGCCTGAAACACAACAACACTTTTTACTTCTGTGGCAAAAAACTAAAGAATAAAACAGATTAGTGAAAGTTTTAAACAACATTAAATAAATTCTCTCTTTTTTAAAATTTATTCCTCCTTTTTTTTTTTAATTGATTTATTTACTTACATATTTTTATTTTTATTTTTTTATTTTATTTTATTTTATTTCATTTTATTTTATTTTATTTTATTTTTATTTTATTTTATTTTATTTCATTATTATTTTTCTTCTAATTTATTCTTGGTTATTGTTTTTTTGGAGTTTTTTTTTGGTGTCTAGTTGTTTGTGAAGAAAAAGTTTATACCTTGTTTCTGTGTATTAATCTTAAAAATCAATAAAAATTAAGTTAAAAAAATACAAAAAACTAAAGAATAAAACAGATTAGTGAAAGTTTTAAATAACATTAAATAAATTCTGTCAAGTTTCAACGGTTTGTGGTAAAATATCTGAACTGAAGATAGCTAAGGCCCTACGGTTGCTAAGGGCAGCTAAGGCCCTACGGTTGCTAAGGGCAGCTAAGGCCCTACGGTTGCTAAGGGCATCTAAGGCCCAGCAGTTGCTGAGGGCAGCTAAGGCCCAGCAGTTGCTGAGGGCAGCTAAGGCCCAGCAGTTGCTAAGGGCAGCTAAGGCCCTACGGTTGCTAAAGGCAGCTAAGACCCAGCAGTTACTAAGGGCAGCTAAGGCTCCACGGTTACTAAGGGCAGCTAAGGCCCTACGGTTGCTAAGGGCAGCTAAGTTGTTGTTGCTAACTAGTTGCCATGGAGACACCTTGAAGTAGTGCAGCAGGTCTCTGCAGGTGATCTTCACTCCTCCGATCTCCTTCTCCACAAGATTCTCTGGAGAGAGCAGCGTCGGGACGAGATTCACCAGCTCCGTCTGGAAGTCTCCGTCAATGTCTGCACACACACACACACACACACACACACACACACACACACACACACACACATTATTCTGATGTCTGGATTAGTAACTACAGATTATAAATTAATCTGGTTTCTATTAAAAGTAAAATTCAGACTGCAGAATACCTAACCCTAACCCTGGCGTTGGTTCCTCTCACCTCTGAGCCGGCCGTCAAAGTGCGGGTTTGTCGCCACCTTGAGGCCCGGATGCGGCAGCAGGAAGCAGCTGATGTTGGAGAAGCAGGAGTGGATGTGTTTCCTGACGTTCTGCAGCTCCTCGTGTTGGTTCTGCTTCACCTGAACACATTAAAAACGCGTAAAAAACACGTAAAAAAACACGTAAAAAAACACGTAAAAACACGTAAAAACACGTAAAAAACACGTTAAAACACGTTAAAACACGTTAAAACACGTAAAAAACACGTAAAAAACACGTAAAAAACAAAAAACAAAAAACACGTTAAAAATGTAAAAAACACGTAAAAAAACAAAAAACACGTAAAAACCACGTAAAACCACGTAAAAACACATTAAATACACATTAAAAACACGTAGAAAACACATTACAACACGTTAAAACACGTTGAGACCAGGCGGGGAGTTCCAGTCCTCTGAAATGAGTCCAACCAGGAAGTAACTTAGAGCTGCATTCTATCAAAAGGCCACCAGGGGGCGACCGTCTCTATACAAGTCAATGGAGAATTCACCAACTTCTCACTTGATTTCTAACCTCAGTAAACGTTTTCAAAATGTGTTTATGGTCTCAATCGCTAGTTTAAAGCCTTCTTCAATGCAGTATGATGTTCATTTGGGACATTTTGGCCTCCCTGATTTTATATGTGACGATAAAGCAGGGTATGCATTAGGGGGCGGGGCTACGTCCTGATTGACAGGTTGATTGACCAATGTCCTCGAGATCCAGCCCTCGTAACCATAGCAACCTCCCCGCTCCGCCGTTGGCCCCGCCTCATGCCCATATAAGTAGAATCCATGTTTTTATTTTTCCCAGCATGCACCTGAAATTTTCAAGATGGCGCTGCCTAGATTAGAAACTATTGGCTTCCGAGCAGCAGTCCACAAACCAATGGGTGACGTCACGGATGTTACGTCCATTTCTTTTATACAGTCTGTGGGTAAAGCGGTGACCAAACTGCTGAAACTGACCTGCAGGCGTTTCTCCAGGAAGCTCTGTCCTCCCTCCAGACCGTACGGATGCTCGTAAGGATAGCTCCAGTCTCTGATCAGGAACATCAGCGTCTGATCAGAGAGAGACACTCAAGTTATTGATCGGCATCAAAAAAATCACTCAAACACAAAACAAACAATCTGATTACAGCGTTCAGTCGGTTTAATACTAAATGAATCCAAAGTTACAACAAGTCAGAATCTAACAATCCTTTCCAAAGGTTTAATAGAAGCTGAACGATCCTGAATATGAGCAGCAGCTACCTGGAAAGGTTTCTCGTAGACTTCCTCCATCGCCAGCCGTCCGTACTCAGTGAAGAGCTGCAGACAGGAAACAAACATCTCAGCCTCAAATATGACTCCACAGCGCAGTCATGAAGCTCGATCAGTATCTGACATCACATAGTATATAAAGTATAAAGTAGTATTTGGGGACTTGTTGCACTTTTGTGTTGATATAAAATCAGAAACAGGAAGACGAAGTCAGTCCCAGCAGTTTGATTGACAGCTGAGCTCTGAGCTGGAGACCAAACATGGAAGAGAAACATCTGAGTGTGAGCTGAACTGCAGGTCATCCTCATGTATTCCTCTCTTCACTCACAGCTTTAAACCTACAGCAGCTTTAACTGAAGCAGGATGTTTAATAGTCTGTTTGTTTCAAACAAATATTGCTCAGGAGAAATGGCTGGAAATGTTAGCAGGCTCTGGGAAGTATGTAAAAGAGGCGCGAGGGAAATACAAGATTATACACAGATATTACCATACCCCTGTGAGATTGCATAGAATGAAACTATTGAATGACAACAAGTGTTGGAAATGTAAAACAGGACTGGGAACTTTTTTGCACTGTATATGGGAGTGTACATTAGTGGCTCCATTCTGGGTAGAGGTTGTGGACTTCCTAAGAGAATGGTGTGGTTCAGCAGTCCCCCTGACTCCTGTCATGTGTCTTATAGGGGACAGGTATCAGTTACCAAATATACCTAAAGGAACATTTTCTGTTATCATGGTGGGCCTGATTACAGCTTCCAGAGTGATTCTAAGACATTGGAAAACGGCTGTGTCTCCAAATATGAGGGAGTGGTTGGGTGCAATGGTGGAGACAGCATCCTATGAAGCTATGCTCAGTCGATTGAAAGGCAAAGAGGAAGACGGGATGAGCTCTTGGGAACTCTTTTGGAGCTACACAAAGCAGACCAGAGACTAAACACCTTATATCATCTATCTGGAGTACTCCGTTTCCTTCCATGTGGATTTCCTATGGGCCATGTTTGTCTGGATTTGATAATATTTCCTTTCTGTATGTGAAAAGATGTCAACACCAAAACGCACAAAAGAAAACGTGTATCTTGAACCTGTACCTATTTGTGTATTCCTTAAAAGTTCAATAAAAATTTGAATGACAAAAAAAATAGTCTGTTTGTTTCATTCTGACCTGGAGATGCTGCAGATCGTCTTCCTGGACGTTCTGGGACAAATTATAAACCTGAAACACAGAAACAAGAAGGATCTGAGAGCTGGAACCCGGACCAGGACTAAAACCTTTAAACCTTTAAACCTCAGACACCGTGAGAAAGATGAGCTGACCTGCACCGAGCTGGTCATGGTGCTCAGAGCGAACAGCGTGGCGCAGTCTTTGATGGTCGACTGGCTGTCAAACGCCCCCTGGGTGTCCATCAGGAGAACTGCAACCTGGAAACACAGCAGACAGTACTATCAAACTGATAGGGAGGGAGGGAGGAAAGGAGGGAGGAAGGAAGGAAGGGAGGAGAACTGCAACCTGGAAACACAACAGACAGTACTATCAGACTGATGGCCTCGGGGTAAGGAAGGGAGGGAGGGAGGGAGGAAGGGAGGAAGGGAAGGAGGAAAGGAAGGAGGGAGGGAGGAACACCTGCCAGACAACAGACAGTACTATTAACAGACCATCCTCGAGTCAAGGGAGGAAGGAGGGAGGAAGGGAGGGAGGAAAGGAAGGGAGGAAGGGAAGGAGGGAGGGAAGGAGGGAGGGAGGGAGGGAGGAAGGAAGGAAGACCTGCCAGACAACAGACAGTAATATCAGACTGATGTAATAAGGAGGGAGGGAGGAAGGAAGGGAGGAAGGAAGGAGGGGGGGGGGGGAAAGGAAGGGAGGAAGGAAGGGAGGAGAACTGCAACCTGCCAGACAACAGACAGTACTATCAGACTGTTCCTCCAGGCAAGGGAGGAAGGAGGGAGGGAAGGAAGGAAGGGAGGGAGGAAGGAAGGAAGACCTGCCAGACAACAGACATTACTATCAGACTGATGGCCTCCAGGCAAGGAAGGAAAGGAGGGAGGAAAGGAAGGCAAGGAAGGAAAGGAGGGAGGAAAGGAGGGAGGGAGGGAGGAAGGAAGGGAGGGAGGAAGGAAAGGAGGAAGAAAGGGAGGAAAGGAGGAAGGAAGGAAGGAAAGGAATAAGGAAGGAAAGAAAGGAGGAAGGAAAGGAGGAAGAAAGGGAGGAAAGGAGGAAGGAAAGAAAGGAGGAAGGAAGGGAGGGAGGAAGAAGGAAGGAAAGGAGGAAGAAAGGGAGGAAAGGAGGAAGGAAAGGAGGAAGGAAAGAAAGGAGAAAGGAAGGGAGGGAGGAAGAAGGAAGGAAAGGAGGAAGAAAGGGAGGAAAGGAAGAAAGGAAATAAAGAGGGAGGGAGGGAGGGAGGGAGGGAGGAAGGAAGGAAGGAAGGAAAGAAGGAAGGACAGAAGGAAGGAAGGAAGGGAGGAACAAAGGAACAGTGAAAACAGATGGCTTAACAGAAAGTCACTATAAATGTGAATGTGTAATGAAGGAAGGGAGGAAGGAGGGAGGAAGGAAGGAGGAAGGAAGGAAGGAAGGATGGGGTCAGGAACCTTGCAGCCGTCGGGTTTCTCCACCACGAACACTTCGCTCCAGGCGAGGATCCCCGTCGTCTCTCGCTCGCAGCCGCCTCGCCAGGTGAAGCCGGTCAGAGGGTCGTCATCGCCGCCGATCCACGAACGAGTCGACTGGAGAGGAAACAGAGAGGAAACGTTAAAATCAGAGTCAGAGACAGGAAGGAAGGAAGGAAACGTTAAAGCTCTGACTTCATGAGAGGAAACAGAGAGGAAACGTTACAACCAGAGTCAGAGACAGGAAGCTCAACTGGATGGACGATATATAAAGCTCAGAGATGATAAGTGTTTGTGGTTTTATCCCTCCTGTTGTCCTCGAGTCAAGGAAGGAAGGGAGGAAGAAGGAAGGAGGGAAGGAAGGAGAAGAAGGAAGGGAGGAAGAAGGAAGGAAAGGAGGAAAGGAGGACCGAGGAAAGAAGGAAGGAAGGAAGGAAGGTAGGAGCGAGCGAGGGAGGGAGGGAGAAAGGAAAAGAGGTGGAAGAAGAAGAAGAAGGTCCTTCTTTCTTTCCTTCCTCCCTTCCTCTTTTCCTTACGTCCTTCCTTCCTCCCTCCCTTCCTTCCAAAGTTTTTATGGTTACACCAATTAGACATTTTTACCATAATCCTCTAATATATTCTCTCTAAATGGATTTCATGTTTTAACCCTTTACATTTAAACTAAACCACATGGAGACTGGGGTTAGAGTCTACTGGTGTAACTGGGAGAGGAAACGTTAAAACCAGGGTCAGAAACCCTAACCCTTCCTCTCTTTCTTCTTTCCTTCCTCTCTTCCTTCCTTCCTCTTTCTTCCTTCCTCCCTTTATTACTTCCTTCCTTCCTTCCTTCCTTCCTCTCTTTATTCCTTCCTTCCTTCCTCCCTTCCTCTCTTTATTCCTTCCTTCCTTCCTTCCTTCCTTCCTTCCTCTCTTTATTCCTTCCTTCCTTCTTTCCTTCCTCTCTTTATTCCTTCCTTTCCTCCCTCCTTCCTTAAGTGGACTTATACTAATAATGACTTCATTTAAAACATATAAATGTTTCCTGGTCTCCATGGTTACCAGATGAAATGAATTAGCTTTATTTATCTTTCTTCCTCCCTTCCTTCCTTCCTTTCCTCCTTCCTTCCTTCCTCCCTTCCTCCCTCAAGTAAGGGTTGGCAAGATGAACAATTCAAAAATATAAAAACAGCATCAGGTTTGTTAAAATGTACATTTAGTATTTTTGTTGGTTTTCTAGATAAATTGAGACTGAACTCCGCAGCAAGACATCATGGAGGTTACGCCCAGTTCAATATAATCAATATATTAAAAAAAGATCAATAAGAGAGATTTGAAATGACATTTGACCCATTTTATACCAAAAGACTGAATGCTCCTGAAAATGTCAAATGGTGTAACCACAAAATGTCAAATGGTGTAACCCAGGGGTGTCAAACATGCGGCCCGTGGACCAGAACTGGCCCGCCAAGGGGTCCATTCAGGCCGTTTTACTTCCTTCCCCCCTCCCTTCCTTCCTCCCTCCCTCCCTCCCTTCCTTCCAAAGTTTTTATGGTTACACCACTTCTTTCTTTCCTCACTTCTTCCTTCCTTCCTTCTTTCCTTCCTCTTTTCCTCCCTCCCTCTCTCCTTACTCCTTTCCTTCCTTCCTTCCAAAGTTTTTATGGTTACACCACTTAGACATTTTAATATATTCTCTCTAAATGGATTAAAAGCAGAAATTTGATGCTGGGTCCACAAAAAAAGAATGTGTGAAGTTATTCATACGTTTATTTTCACATTTTAACCCTTTACATTTAAACTGAACCTCATGGACACTAACCTCACTAACTCAGATATATATGAGTATAACTTGTCACAGCAGGTCCTGGAAACATCTGACTGAGGGAGCCCACCATCACATGACCTGTGTGTGTGTCTCTGTGTGTGTGTGTGTGTGTGTGTGTATGTCTCTGTGTGTTACTGTGTGTGTGTGTGTGTGTGTGTGTGTGTGTGTGAGGGCTTACTCCACACATAAAGATGCTTTTATGTGAGTAGTAAGCAGCAGGTTTAGGGTTAGGAGGGTTTGGAGGGTTTGGAGGCCCAGCCACAGAGCCGGCCTTTGTGTCCGACTAAAAATCCTCTTTACAGCTGTGTGTGTGTGTTACTGTGTGTGTGTTACTGTGTGTGTGTGTGTGTGTGTGTGTGTTACTGTGTGTGTGTGTGTTACTGTGTGTGACTAAAAATCCTCTTTACAGCGAGATGAAAACCCTCCAGAATGTCCCTCGCTGCTTACCGTAGATTAACCGGGACAAAGGTCACCGTTTCCTCTGCAGGGTTTAACTCACTGCAACAACATCAGTTCTGCTCCAGTCACACACGGAAAACTCTCAGCATGGGTTTAACACTTCATGCTGTGAGCCGACACTCTACTAAAGGACTAGGAAGGACGGAAGGAAGGGAGGAAGGAAGGGAGGAAGGAAGGAAGGAAGGGAGGAAGGAAGGAAGGAAGGGAGGAAGGAAGCACACCAGAGATATTCAGTTTATTGTCTCATACGACTGGGAACAGACTGACTGTTCCTTCTTTCCTCTCTTCTTTCCTCTCTTCCTTCCTTCCTGCCTTCCTTCCTGCCTTCCTTCCTGCCTTCCTTCTTTCCTCCCTTCCTTCCTTCCTTCTTTCCTCTCTTCCTTCCTTCTTTCCTCTCTCTTTCCACTTCTTGTTAATGTAGCTGCAGATTTACTTCCTAATTGTTAAAAACTAAAAAACTAGTAAGGAAGGAAGGAAGGAAGGAAACTGCAACACCAGTTCTGCTCCCGTCATGGTTTTAACACTTCATGCTGTGTGTTTAAAAAAGAGAGCCGACAAACAGGAAGCTGGAAAATATCACAAAATCCTGATGTAGCTGAAGCACGGAGAGCTGAAACTAATCTGCTCGTCCTGTTATTGATTAACCAGTAAAACCAGTAAACTGCACCGCTGCAGCACATCTGGTCCGTCCGTCTGGTCCATGTCATTTAAAAACGCTAAAGACCGACTCGGCTCATACGTTGTCTAGGCATAGGCAGGTTACCGGTCTCAAGGTTTACCACGGTATGAAAAAGTCATGGTTTCAAAACCACTAAAATGTTCCGTCACACCGTTCCTGCGGTATGAGCGGTTTTTTTTAATGTGAAGTCTGGTCAGAGAGAGAGTGGAGGTCCCTCAGGTTTGCGTGCAGCTGCAGCGTGAAGTCCAACCCCTCCCGTACTCCGGCTGCTGTTACAAGCAGGTAGCTCTGCAGGCTGTTGCAGCGTGAAGTCCAACCCCTCCCGTACTCCGGTTGCTGTTTACAAGCAGGTAGCTCTGCAGGCTGTTGCAGCGTGAAGTCCAACCCCTCCCGTACTCCGGTTGCTGTTTACAAGCAGGTAGCTCTGCAGGCTGTTGCAGCGTGAAGTCCAACCCCTCCCGTACTCGGTTGCTGTTACAAGTAGGTAGCTCTGCAGGCTGTTGCAGCGTGAAGTCCAACCCCTCCCGTACTCCGGTTGCTGTTACAAGCAGGTAGCTCTACAGGCTGTTGCAGCGTGAAGTTCAACCCCTCCCGTACTCCGGTTGCTGTTACAAGCAGGTAGCTCTACAGGCTGTTGCAGCGTGAAGTCCAACCCCTCCCGTACTCCGGTTGCTGTTACAAGCAGGTAGCTCTTCAGGCTGTATGACGGCTGAAGGAGGCGAGCCCCCCGAACTTTCCCCCCCGTTTAAAAAGGACCAAGTCGGCTTTATTTATACTTCGGCTACCGTAAAAAGACAGACGGCCGCGGTTTGGAGGAAGAAGGTCCCGGACAGTAGCAGCGGGAGGAGTCATCAAATATGATGATGAGCAAGTCTCCAAAAACTGTTGAGATCCAGTTTTAAACTCCTGCCTGCATTTATTTATTTATTTATATTTATATTAGAAGTGTTTTTACTTTTTTCAATTATTTATGTTCTGATCTTGAGCCGCAGGTTCAGTGATTGCATTTATTTGCATTTTGTGTTTTCTCGCTAAAAATAATTCATTTATGTCGTGACTTGAGCTGCAGGTTTAGCCTCAGTTAAAGGACTGCACTTATTTTTTTATTATTTATTTAGAAATAATTCAGTTATTTTCTATTATTATTTATTTTAAATACATATTTACTAAAAATAAAAGACCGTTCAATGGAAAAAAAATCTTTTAAAAAAATGTTTAAATACAGACATTTCAATACCGTGAAACCGTGATATTTTTACCTGAGGTTATCATACCGTCAGAATCTCATACCGGCCCATGCCTAACGTTGTCTACAAAACAGGTAAAACAAACTCGATCTCCGTCCATCTGGGCTCACCATGAACTCTACCGACAACAACAGCAGCTCCTATTGGCTGCTCCCCGTTATCACTTCCTGTTCAACCCCGGAGTCGGTACATTCCCTTTCCTGGTTGATGGTTGATATTTGTAAAAGTGTTATGGTATAATAATGTCATTTTGTTTTACGATATGTAAAAATGTAAATTTGTCTCAAGCTTTGTAATCTTGGTTTGCACCTCCGGGCCACCGTAGTTTCCCCTCGATTTTATTAGTTTTGAGATCGTTTGCCCCCTAACTCGTAATCACGATCACATTCTGATTAATTGAGCAGCTTTAGTTTCCATGCATTGCCTCGTTAACGTAGAACGTAATGAATAATGAGCAGATGTCAGGGTTAGAGGTCTACCTGGCTGTACATGTAGTGCAGGGTTAGGGCTCAGGGTTAGGGTTAGGGGTCAGGGTCAGGGGTCTACCTGGCTGTACATGTAGTGCAGGGTTAGGGTTAGGGGTCTACCTGGCTGTACATGTAGTGCAGGGTTAGGGGTCAGGGTTAGGGTTAGGGGTCAGGGTCAGGGGTCTACCTGGCTGTACATGTAGTGCAGGGTTAGGGGTCAGGGTCAGGGTTAGTGGTCAGGGTCTACCTGGCTGTACATGAGAGTCAGGGTCAGGGGTCAAGGGTCAGGGTCTACCTGGCTGTACATGTAGTGCAGGGTTAGGGGTCAGGGGTCAGGGGTCTACCTGGCTGTACATGTAGCGCAGCATGAAGTCCAGCAGGAAGGACTTCCCCTTCCTGAAAGCTCCGGCCACGGAGACGACGACCACGTGGAGGTCCTGCACCTCCTTCTGCAGCAGCAGCCGCTCCAGCGCCTCCTCCTGCAGAGAGAACGAGTGCTCCTCCTCGTCCGCTACTACGATCTGCACCGGCCGCGCCATGCACACCTCCTCCTCCAGCAGCTCCTCCTCCTCCTCCTCCTCCTCCAGCAGATCTTCCTCTTCCTCCTCCAGCAGCTCCTCCTCTTCCTCCTCACGCCTCATCCGACACGTTTCTGATCTGGAGCCTAAAACACAGCATCAGATTTAAAACACAGGTGATCAGGAAGCTTCACCTTCTATCCATCTATATCCATTAACATTCATGTTCTATTAATGCTTCAATAAGCTAAACTTCTTCCCCGGAGTTGTCTGTGCTTTCTGGTCTCACAGGTAATCTGGGCCTGGAGACGTCCGGATGACAGATTCCAGTCCCGGACCTTCATCTCTCTCTCTCTCTCTCTCTCTCTCTCTCTCTCTCTCTCTCATCTCTGAGACATTATGATGAAGAACATCTCTGGATCATTACGACAGGTCGAGTGTTTTCAGTGAATCCCGTTACTGACTCTGATGACTTTATATTTACAGTAACGCTGAAGCTGCCTCAGTGACTCAGTTTATTATAAAACTGCTCTCAGGATCTCAGGATCATTGATCAGTCGACTCAGTGTCATAATGTTAATAACCAGAACTGAGACTAAGCATCATTTTAATTATTAATTCATTTGCTGATTATTATTATCTCAGTTCATCTGTGATTTACATAGAAATAGTATAAAGTTATGTAACAGACATGAGCAACAGATTTATCCATCTTCTTTTGAGCTTCAACAATCAGTCCGAGTATAAAGTATGAAACAAGGTGACTAAACATTATTTTAATTTATCTTCTGATTATTTTCTAAGTTCATCAGAAGTTTTCTGTTTGTCTAAAAAACTCAATTTACTGTAAAACCAAGAAAAACAAATAAGAACAATAAAATTAAACTAGGGCTGTCAGCGTTAACGCGTTAATCGTGATTAGATTAATGCAATCCATAACGCGTTATTTTTTAAAATCTCATTTCAATGTTCAAGCCTTTTTGTCCCTTCTACTCCCCCGTAGACGGCTCCTCTAGCTGTAGCGCTATGCTTTGAAGTGGCCTCCTGCAGTAAACCTACCGCGCTGATGGAAAGTAAGAGAGCTACTGGACTTTTGAACGGCTTGTTTAACTTTAAAACACTTCCAGACGCTTCAGTTGACAAGTCAAAAGTAAAATGCAACCTGTGTCAAACGGAGTTTAACTACCACCGGAGTACGTGGAGTTTGAGTTAGCACCTCCACGCTAAACACCCAGGTGCAGCCAAGCCAGCCTCAGCTCCACCAAAGGACCATTTTGGAGTGTGGGAGTCGCAGCAGAGCCGTGATTGATTCCCAGTTAAGACACTCTGGTAAGAAATGCTTTACATTATGGGCTTAAAACTGCCTTCAAATGGAAAATAACAGGATTTTAAACATGCAATTCAAAACGCCATTAATCGTAATTAACTATGGAAACTATGCGATTAATCGCGATTAAAAAAATAATCGTTTGACAGCCCTAATATCAATAAATTAGCAGCAGAATAATTAGTTTTATATCAGCGGACTCATCGCTGTAGTTTTAGTGATATATGAGATTAAATTAATGTCGTAATGACTGAAAATCTGCTGAGAATCAAATAAAAACTGAATAAAAGTTGAAAGTGAATAAAAATAAATTTACTATAAAACTTTACAGAGTGAAACATCTGATTATATTACTGCTGATATTCACAGCAGACTCTGAGCTCTCTGTGCTCCAGTCGGCCAGCAGCAGGACTATTATGGGATGGCAGTGCTGGGTTAGGGTGAGCAGGAGGCTTACAGTAAATAGACCGAGCCGCTCAGCTTCTCCTTGTACGGCAGCGTTTACACCTCACCGACCTGCAGACGGCCTCAGCTGATCCGTCCGCTTCACCTCAGGGTCACACAGCCATGAGGTCACCGAGTATTTTATTCCTCCTTCTCTCTTTCTTTCCTCACCCTTCCTTCCCTTCTTCCTTCCCCCTTCTCTCATTCTTTCCTCCTCCTTCCTTCCTTCCTTCCTTCCTTCCTTCCTTCCTTTCATCTTTCCTTCCTTCCGTCTGTCCTTCTATCCTTCCATCTCTCTTTCCTGTCTTCTTTTCCTTTCCGTCCTTCCTTCCTCCCTTTCTTCTTTCCTTCCTTCCTCTCTTCTTTCCTTGCTTCCTTCCTTCCTTCCTACCATCCTTCCTTCCTTTCATCTTTCTTTCTTTCCTTCCTTCCATCCTTCCTTCCTTTTATCTTTCCTTCCTTCCTTCCTTCCTTCCTTCCGCCCGCCCTTCTTTTCCTTTCCGTCTCTTTCCTTCCTTCCTTCCTCCCTCTCTTTCTTCTTTCCTTCCTTCCTTCCTTCCTTGCTACCATCCTTCCTTCCTTTCATCTTTCCTTCCTTCCTTCCTCCCTTCCTTTCATCTTTCCTTCCTTCCGTCTGTCCTTCTTTTCCTTTCCGTCTCTCCTTCCTTCTTTCCTTCCTTCCTTCCTTCCTTCCTTCCTTCCTTCCTTCCTTCCTTCCTTCCTTCCTCTCTCTCTTTCTTCTTTCCTTCCTTCCTTCCTCTCTTTCTTCTTTCCTTTACAGACTGATTTCTATTCCAGTGATTTAAGTCTGTGAGTTTATTTGTGCCTTCGGGGATCGAACCTGTGACCTCATCAGTGCGTGATCGCGGCTCGCTCTGATGCTGTCATGGGACTCAGCAGCCTGAGGCATCATGGGAAAAAAAACCCCCACACAGCGCCTTCATTCAGAGCGACGAGCAGCGAGTCATGTGACCACGACACGGAGATGCTGCCTCCACAATCACATATCAACCATAACATCTTCATCATCATCATCATCATCTTCATCAGAGGACGATGTGAAGAATAAAAGGTGATATA
Source organism: Scomber japonicus (assembly GCF_027409825.1). Taxonomy (NCBI): domain Eukaryota; kingdom Metazoa; phylum Chordata; class Actinopteri; order Scombriformes; family Scombridae; genus Scomber; species Scomber japonicus. Next base: position 1,360,932 of record NC_070579.1, on the reverse strand, counting down.
GCAGCAGTGATCCAGCCGCCATGTTTAGAGAGAGAGCAGTCAGAGAGCAGTCAGAGAGCAGCAAGCAGAACAGTCAGAGAGCAGTCAGGGAGCAGCCAGAGAACAGTCAGGGAGCAGTCAGAGAGCAGCCAGAGAGCAGTCACAGAGCAGTCAGGGAGCAGTCAGAGAGCAGTCAGGGAGCAGTCAGAGAGCAGTCAGGGAGCAGCCAGAGAGCAGTCACAGAGCAGTCACAGAGCAGTCAGAGAGCAGCCAGAGAGCAGTCACAGAGCAGCCAGAGAGCAGCCAGAGAACAGTCAGGGAGCAGTCAGAGAGCAGTCAGGGAGCAGCCAGAGAGCAGTCACAGAGCAGTCACAGAGCAGTCAGAGAGCAGCCAGAGAGCAGTCACAGAGCAGTCAGAGAGCAGTCAGAGAGCAGCCAGAGAGCAGCCAGAGAGCAGCCAGAGAGCAGCCAGAGAGCAGACAGAGAGCAGACAGAGAGCAGTCAGAGAGCAGCCAGAGAGCAGCCAGAGAGCAGCAAGCAGAGCAGTCAGAGAGCAGCAAGCAGAGCAGCAAGCAGAGCAGAAAGAGAGCAGCCAGAGAATAGAGAGCAGCAAGCAGAGCAGTCAGAGAGCAGCCAGAGAGCAGCCAGAGAGCAGTCAGAGAGCAGTCAGAGAGCAGTCACAGAGCAGTCACAGAGCAGTCAGAGAGCAGCCAGAGAGCAGTCAGAGAGCAGTCAGAGAGCAGCAAGCAGAACAGTCAGAGAGCAGTCAGAGAGCAGTCAGAGAGCAGCAAGCAGAGCAGTCAGAGAGCAGTAAGAGAGCAGCCAGAGAGCAGTCAGAGAGCAGCCAGAGAGCAGTCAGAGAGCAGACAGAGAGCAGCTAGAGAGCAGCCAGAGAGCAGTCAGAGAGCAGTCAGAGAGCAGCCAGAGAGCAGCTAGAGAGCAGCCAGAGAGCAGCCAGAGAGCAGACAGAGAGCAGTCAGAGAGCAGCCAGAGAGCAGCCAGAGAGCAGCAAGCAGAGCAGCAAGCAGAGCAGAAAGAGAGCAGCCAGAGAATAGAGAGCAGCAAGCAGAGCAGTCAGAGAGCAGCCAGAGAGCAGTCAGAGAGCAGTCAGAGAGCAGCCAGAGAGCAGTCAGAGAGCAGCAAGCAGAGCAGTCAGAGAGCAGTCAGAGAGCACCCAGAGAGCAGCCAGAGAGCAGTCAGAGAGCAGCCAGAGCTGTCAGAGAGCAGTCAGAGAGCAGCAAGCAGAGCAGTCAGAGAGCAGTCAGAGAGCAGCCAGAGAGCAGCCAGAGAGCAGTCAGAGAGCAGCAAGCAGAGCAGTCAGAGAGCAGCAAGCAGAGCAGTCAGAGAGCAGCCAGAGAGCAGTCAGAGAGCAGCCAGAGAGCAGTCAGAGAGCAGTCAGAGAGCAGCCAGAGAGCAGCCAGAGAGCAGCCAGAGAGCAGTCAGAGAGCAGTCAGAGAGCAGCCAGAGAGCAGTCAGAGAGCAGTCAGAGAGCAGCCAGAGAGCAGCCAGAGAGCAGCCAGAGAGCAGTCACAGAGCAGCCAGAGAGCAGCCAGAGAGCAGCCAGAGAGCAGTCAGAGAGCAGACAGAGAGCAGACAGAGAGCAGCCAGAGAGCAGTCAGAGAGCAGTCACAGAGCAGCCAGAGAGCAGCCAGAGAGCAGTCACAGAGCAGTCAGAGAGCAGCCAGAGAGCAGTCAGAGAGCAGTCACAGAGCAGCCAGAGAGCAGCCAGAGAGCAGCCAGAGAGCAGCCAGAGAGCAGTCAGAGAGCAGCAAGCAGAGCAGTCAGAGAGCAGCCAGCTGAACATGTCGTGGTTGTCGTGGAGACGGCAGCTGTTGAACATGCAGGTGTCCTCGTAAAAACATTAAAATCCTCTCAAATTAAAAGTTGAGTCGAGTAAATATTTGTCTGGAGCAGATCATCACACATGGACACGATCTATGAACCCAAACTGAACATTAGATTAGATTAGATTATTTTTATTTCGAATGCGTGACAAAAAAACAAAACGAAAACAGCACATAAAAAATTAAAGCACAATGTTCTCACCGAAAATAGCGAACCTACACCCGACAGAAAATATACTGCACTGTCAACCACATTCGAAAGGGAGTGGGAAGAAGTCAAAACTTATTGAATCCCACCCGCACCTCTCAAATCAGTGCTTGCCAGTTCCTAAATCCTACAATTTCCTACCAACACCATGAGCAATGTCACCATTCACATCCATACCCACTGTTATCAACACCATAAATCATTGCCACATTTCTTAACCTCCTCCACCAAAAATTCAGACTAGTGACAGAGCAGAAACAGTATCTGTGTATTTCGTATCTCATTGAACACAGCGGAGTTATTCAGTGCTGACTGTAGAGTTACACTAGAGCTGGGCGATAAGGATAAAATCATACAGCACGATATATTTTACCAATTACTTCGATATCGATGTCAGAACAACATTATAGGATGGCTATCAGTGCTGTTCACAACATATTAACACAATGAGATGTTTGATAAATAATCATCAGTAATGTGGATTTAATGACAAAGAGGGTTAAAAGTTAAACAATAGGACAATATGTTAAATTCACAACATTAATCAGCCTTTAAAAGCAGGAAATGATATCACCATATTATAATATCTACACTCTGAGACGATATCTAGTCTCATATCACGATATCAATATATTACCCAGCCCAACGTTGGCAGTCACACTTCTTACTTTTCTTATTTTACTACACTTTTAACCCTTTTAAACACATTTAAACACATTAAACACATTAAACACATTAAACACATTGACCACATTGACCAGCGCCCCCTAGAGACCGACCGTTGGAAGTGACAGCCGACCCTGCTCTCCCCTACTGCTGTAATGGGTTCATGTTTGGTAAATTAAGTATATTAACATTTTAAAGGTCAATTCTTAATCTAAATAATCTCTTCTTGTTTAGTTTATAACATGAATTCTCTGATCATCTCAGTAAATATGATATTAAAGCTGAAATATCTGACATGAACCAGTCTGACCTGCAGCCCCCGTTACACACAGCAGATAGCCAGATGCTGCCAGATGCTGCCAGATGTTTTACAGGAAGCAGTAATAAGATGTTAGCAGCAGAACAAAGAGGAAACATCTGGAAACAGCTGGAAGAAGAGCTTATTCTGCTGCAGCGTCATCTCGTTTGTGTCCATCACATAGAGAGCGAGCAGGAGGAGCAGGAGGAGCAGGAGGAGCAGCAGCACCTCCACCCCTCGCTAACATCTTCACACCTTCAACAAACATCTCCTCACCTGCAGGAAACAAGCTGTTCTGGTTGTTTCTGCTGTTTTTGTGATTCCGCTGCTTCAACCTGCTTCCCTCCGCCGCCATCTTTCCTTATAAGCCTCAGCTGACGTCACGCGATCAGCGCGGCGGCGGCGGCGGCGGCAGCGCGGTCCTAAAGAGCTACAGGTTCATGTCCGCTCATAATAAAAAATATCAAAGTTATTCATATTAAACATAATCAACGTAATTTAAATATAAATACTATTTATATTTATGATGTTAAATATTTATTAAACAAAATAAATATCTTTATTTAAAATATTAAACATACTGAGGCTGCCTACCGCTCATAATAACTATAAATAATATGTATAATGATTTAACATAATAAGTCTAAATAACATTTATATGTATTAAACATATTAAATATAAATAAGATGAATCTTTATGAAACATATTGAACATTATACTGAGGCTGTCCGCTGCTCATAATTCATAATCATTAATAAATGTTTGATGAATCTTTAATGAAGCTTTCAGAGAGCAAATGATTTGATTTATTTATGGGGGAAAAGATTCATAATCACTTTATTACGACCCAGGTTTATAGAATATGAAGAACACGACATGTTTAAATGTTGATTTTAAATTCTGTTCAAACCAAAACTAGAAAAGTTACAGCTCTGAATCCTGAAGTTAAGAGTTTAATGTTATTTAAATCTGATTATTACAGAACGGTTGTTTCATTATAAGTTAGATTAAAAGCATCAGGAAGGTTTATTAGTCCAGCTTGTTACTTTGCTTTTCTTTTAGTTGTGTCTCATAAACCTGTTTGTTCATCACACATTTATTAATAAATTAAAATCAAACCATCTGTTAAATAAACTCAGGTCAGATTTTTTACATTTGCTGGACAAAAAAAGCTGAATTTATTTCTGTGACTCACTTCATGAAAAGTTAACATCAAGTAAAATGAATCATCACTATTTTCATAGTTATTAAACGTTGTCTTCTTCTTTCTGTGAAACTAGTTCGTCTTTTCTAATCAGCGTTTTAATCAATGAATCTGAAACCAAAGCAGATCCAATTCAGCCTGAATGTCACAAGTTGTTCTTAAAGCCTCCAAAAGACCTGCTGACAGGAAACTATTATATACTACACCCAACTCTGAAAGACTCAGCTTCATTAACATGAGAAACTTCAGCTGACAGGAAAATACATTATTATTATATTATTATATAACAAACAGCAACTATAATGATTACTGAACATCTGACATCTGCTGTTAAACTAATAACTATTATATACTACTATATATACAGTTAGCTAGTTTATACTACTTTATATACAGTTAGCTAGTTTATACTACTTTATATACGGTTAGCTAGTTTACACTACTTTATATACAGTTAGCTAGTTTATACTACTTTATATACAGTTAGCTAGTTTATACTACTTTATATACAGTTAGCTAGTTTATACTACTTTATATACAGTTAGCTAGTTTACACTACTTTATATACAGTTAGCTAGTTTATACTACTTTATATACAGTTAGCTAGTTTATACTACTTTATATACAGTTAGCTAGTTTATACTACTTTATATACGGTTAGCTAGTTTACACTACTTTATATACGGTTAGCTAGTTTACACTACTTTATATACGGTTAGCTAGTTTATACTACTTTATATACGGTTAGCTAGTTTATACTACTTTATATACAGTTAGCTAGTTTACACTACTTTATATACAGTTAGCTAGTTTACACTACTTTATATACAGTTAGCTAGTTTATACTACTTTATATACAGTTAGCTAGTTTATACTACTTTATATACAGTTAGCTAGCTTACAGTACTTTATATACAGTTAGCTAGTTTATACTACTTTATATACGGTTAGCTAGTTTATACTACTTTATATACGGTTAGCTAGTTTATACTACTTTATATACAGTTAGCTAGTTTATACTACTTTATATACAGTTAGCTAGTTTATACTACTTTATATACAGTTAGCTAGTTTACAC
>NC_070579.1:1345654-1350654 GCF_027409825.1 Scomber japonicus | reverse complement strand
AGAATAAAGTCGTAATATTGTGAGAATAAAGTCGTAATATTAGGAGAATAAAGTCGTAATATTGGGAGAATAAAGTCGTAATATTGGGAGAATAAAGTCGTAATATTAGGAGAATAAAGTCGTAATATTACGAATATAAAATCGTAATATTGTGAGAATAAAGTCGTAATATTGGGAGAATAAAGTCGTAATATTACGAGAATGAAGTCGTAATATTGCGTGAATAAAGTCGTAATATTGCGAGAATAAAGTCGTAATATTAGGAGAATAAAGTCGTAATATTACGAGAATAAAGTCGTAATATTACGAATATAAAATCGTAATATTGCGTGAATAAAGTCGTAATATTAGAGAATAAAGTCGTAATATTGCGAGAATAAAGTCGTAATATTAGAGAATAAAGTCGTAATATTGCGAGAATAAAGTCGTAATATTAGGAGAATAAAGTCGTAATATTGCAAAAATAAAGTCGTAATATTAGGAGAATAAAGTCGTAATATTGCAAAAATAAAGTCGTAATATTAGGAGAATAAAATCGTAATATTGCAAAAATAAAGTCGTAATATTAGGAGAATAAAATCGTAATATTAAGAAAAAAATGTAATATTAGGAGAATAAAGTCGTAATATTAGGAGAATAAAGTCGTAATATTGCAAAAATAAAGTCGTAATATTACGAGAATAAAGTCGTAATATTACGAGAATAAAGTCGTAATATTACGAATATAAAATCGTAATATTGCGTGAATAAAGTCGTAATATTAGAGAATAAAGTCGTAATATTGCAAAAATAAAGTCGTAATATTAGGAGAATAAAATCGTAATATTAAGAAAAAAATGTAATATTAGGAGAATAAAGTCGTAATATTAGGAGAATAAAGTCGTAATATTGCGAGAATAAAGTCGCAATATTACGAAAATAAAATCGTAATATTGCGAGAATAAAGTCGTAATATTGCGAGAATAAAATCGTAATATTACGAAAATAAAATCGTAATATTGCGAGAATAAAATCGTAATATTAGGAGAATAAAATCGTAATATTGCGAGAATAAAGTCGTAATATTGCGAGAATAAAATCGTAATATAAGGAGAATAAAGTCGTAATATCGCGAGAAGAGGAGCTGACTGGTCGACTGCAAGGCTAGCGCTGGTTAACACTTTATTCTCGTAATTTCCAAACTTTTATTTATTAATTATTTTTCCCGCTCTTCGTCTGGCGCTAATACTCCGACTGTCTCTGTAGCTGGAATCTGATTGGTTGACAGTTTTTAACGATTCCTCCCTGAGTTGCAAAAATCACGAAGTTTAAATCGAAGACGAAGATTTCCTCTCGAGCTGCTGACATCATCATCATCATCATCGTCATCATCATCACACTTCCTGCTTCGCACCGACTTCCTGTGAGCTGCTTCCAGGTCACAGGTGAGAGGAAGTAGAGAGCTGACTTCCTGTGAACTGCTTCCAGGTCACAGGTGAGAGGAAGTAGAGAGCTGACTTCCTGTGAGCTGCTTCCAGGTCACAGGTGAGAGGAAGTAGAGAGCTGACTTCCTGTGAGCTGCTTCCAGGTCACAGGTGAGAGGAAGTAGAGAAACAGAGCTTCAGAGTAAAAGGGTTGGAGCTGTCTGCAGAGAACAGAGAAAAGATTAGTTTAGAATAAAACATCAGTAACACTAACTCTGTTTTTCCTTTCCTTCCTTCATTCCTTCTTTCTTTTCTGTGTCCTTCTTTCCTCTCTTCCTCTTTTCCTTTCCTTCCTTCCTTCCTCCTTAATCCCTCCTTTCCTTCCTTCCTCCCTTCCTTCCTCCCTCCTTTCCTTCCTTCCTTCCTCCTTCATTCCTTCCTCCCTCCTTTCCTTCCTTTTTCCTTCCTTCCTTCCTTCTCTCCTTTCCTTCCTTCTTCCTTCCTTCCTACCTCCCTTCCTTCCTTCCTCCCTCCTTTTCCTTCCTTCCTTCCTCCCTCCCTTCCTTCCTTCCTCCCTCCTTTCCTTCCTTCTTCCTTCCTCCTTTCCTTCCTTCCTTCCTCCCTCCTTTCCTTCCTTCTCCCTCCCTTCCTTCCTTCCTTCCTGCCTTCCTTCCTTCCTCCCGTCCTTCCTACCTCCTTTACTTCCTTCCTTCCTTCCTCCCTCCCTCTTTAATCCCTCCTTTCCTTCCTTCCTCTCTCCTTTCCTGTATTCTTTCCTTCCTCCCTTCCTCTCTCCTTTCCTTCCTTCCTTCCTTCCTTCCTCCCTCCCTCCTTTCCCTCCCTCCTTCCCTTCCTCCCTCCCTCCTCTCCTTCCTCCCTCTTTAATCCCTCCTTTCCTTCCTTCCTCGCTCCTTTCCCTCCTTCCCTCCTTTCCCTCCTCTCCTTCCTTCCTCCCTCCTTTACTTCCTTCCTTCCTTCCTTCCAGAAAAGGCTTATTTCACTATATAACATCATAATTTAACAGTTCATTTCCATTTACACCAACAATAAAAGTCCCATCGTCCTACAGGGTGTTACACAGTGTTTTAAAGTGTAATGTGCATCCTTTCCTTCCTTCCTTCCTTCCTTCCTTCCTCCATCCCTCCTTCCCTCCTTTCCTTCCTTCCTTTACATAGTGTTTTAAAGTGTAATGTGCTTCTTCTACCACCAGGGGGCAGAATGGAGTATAACTAACCCAACATTCTTCTTCCCTTCCTTCCTTCCTTCGTTCCTCCCTTCGTTCCTCCCTTCCTTCCTTCCTTCGTTCCTTCCTCCCTCCTTTCCTTAATTCTTCCTTCCTCCCTCTTTTGCTTCCTTCCTCCCTCCTTTACCTCCTTCCTTCTTCCCTCCCTCCTTTCCTTCCTTCCTTTACACAGTATTTTAAACTGTAATGTGCTTCTTCTACCACCAGGGGGCAGAATGGAGTATAAGGTACTTACTGGGTATCCTGATCTGATGATGGTTGAGGACGGTCAGAGTCTCCACGGCTTCAGTCTTACTGTCGAACTCCAACAGACCCGACAGAGTCTTAGAGCTGGCTGCAGCGAGGAAGAGGAGGAGGAAGAGGAGGAGGGAGGGGAGGAGGGAGAGGAGGAGGGAGAGGAGGAGGATGAAGAGGAGGATGAAGAGGACGAAGAGGAGGAGGAGGAGGAGGAGGAAGAGGAGACAGGCGGAAAGGAGGAAGAAGGAAGGAAAGGAGGAAGGAAAGAAGGAGGGACGGAAGCAGCGACGAAGAAGAGGATGAAGAGGAGGATGAAGAGGAGGATGAAGGGGAAGAGGGAGAGGAGAGATGAAGGGGAGGATGAAGAGGAGAGATGAAGGGGAGGATGAAGAGGAGGACAAAGAAGAGATGAAGAGGAGGATGAAGAGGAGGGAGAGGAGGAGGAAGAGGAGGAGGAAGGGGAAGGGGAAGAGGAGGAGGAAGAGGAGGAGGGAGAGGAGGAGGGAGAGGAGGATGAAGAGGAGGATGAAGAGGATGAAGAGGAGGATGAAGAGGATGAAGAGGAGGAGGGAGAGGAGGATGAAGAGGAGGATGAAGAGGAGGAGGGAGAGGAGGATGAAGAGGAGGAGGAGGAAGAGGAGGATGAGAGGAGGATGAAGAGGAGGGGGAAGAGGAGGAAGAAGAGGAGGATGAAGAGGAGGAGGAAGAGGAGGAAGAGGATGAAGAAGAGGAGGAGGAAGAGGATGAAGAGGAGGATGGAGAGTAGGAGGGAGAGGAGGATGAAGAGGAGGAGGAGGAAGAGGAGGAGGGAGAGGAGGAGGAAGAGGAGACAGGAGGAAAGGAGGAAGGAAGGAAGGAAGGAAGGATGGATGGAAGGAAAGAAGGAAGGAAGGAAGGATGGATGAAGGAAGGGAGGAAAGGAAAGAAGGGAGGAAAGGAAAGGAAAGAAGGAAGGAATGGAGGGAGAAGGAAGGAAAGAAGGAAGGAGAGTAGGAGGAAGAGGAGAGACGGACATGAAGCAGGAAGAGAAGACAGGAAATAAAAGTTTAGTGTTGTGTCCTTGTTTCAGTGTTTCGGTGTTTGAGTTCGGAGGTTCGGAGGTTCAGAGGTGTGTGATTTGGTGATTTGGTGATTTAGGGTTTAACTCACGTTTGGCATCAAAGATCTTAAACTTGGTGAAGGCGGGAACGTTGTGTTCAGTACAGAGCTGCAGAGAGAAGAGAGAAAAGAGAGGAAGGAGAGTTTAATACAATAAGTTACTGAAGCTTAAAGGAGCAGTTCACAGTTTAAACCCATTCAGGAAGTTTTCTCAGTCTCAACTAAACTAAACTATGATAATAATCTAACTCAAGACGTTGAGCTGATATCCTTTAACATTCACTCACTAAACTGGATGAACACTTCCTGTCATGGATCTACTACTTCCTGTCATGGATCTACTACTTCCTGTCATGGATGGACTACTTCCTGTCATGGATCAACTACTTCCTGTCATGGATCTACTACTTCCTGTCATGGATGGACTACTTCCTGTCATGGATCAACTACTTCCTGTCATGGATGGACTACTTCCTGTCATGGATGGACTACTTCCTGTCATGGATGGACTACTTCCTGTCATGGATCAACTACTTCCTGTCATGGATGGACTACTTCCTGTCATGGATGGACACTTCCTGTCATGGATCTACTACTTTACATGTTTCCATGTTTATCTGTTTTTTTTCCATCTGCCCCGACCGGTGGAGGCAGATGGTCGCTCTCTTAGATCCTGGCTCTGCTTTCAGGTTACTTCCTGTTAAAAGGGAGTTCTCCTGCTGCTCATGTGGGAATGTTGAGTCTCCTTAAATTAGACTAAATAAGCACAATTTATACTGTTCAGTTTGACATCTGAGCAGTAAAAACCCGAAATACTGACGATGTACAAAAATTGAGAAAGAACATTTATGACATTTATTAAAACATTCATAAATTACTGTTGTTAGGTTCAGGGTTAGGGTAGGAGGGTTAGGGTAGGAGGGTTAGGGTAGGAGGGTTAGGGTAGGAGGGTTAGGGTAGGAGGGTTAGGGTAGGAGGGTTAGGGTAGGAGGGTTAGGGTAGGAGGGTTAGGGTAGGAG